>NC_054551.1:29366651-29666651 GCF_017654505.1 Polyodon spathula
CCTTAATTATACGAACTAGAACCTTTTTATTTACAAAATGAACTCTGCTGGTAACAAGCCATCAATTAAAAAATGCACACAGACACAAAACAGGGCTGGTAGGAACATATTTCTCATGTTTAAAGTTCAAATTAATATTAGACTATTTTCAAATGATGTTATTAACCAACTATAATCTTAAATACAAAACATTTCCAGATTTTTTTTTTTTTTTTTTTTTTTTACTGTTTACATTACCAGCTGAACACAGCTGCTTTGAACTCTCAAAACAAGCTGTTTAAAAAAGTAACAGGGTGGGATAATTCCAAAATCTATTTGGAATAGTTGCGGTTTCACTGCATTAGGAATTTGTATTACGCTGGTATGTTACTTCAATTGTTCCAATTTTTCAAAATCAGAGATTTGAAGACTTGTCTGTTTTCAGAGCCCTTAAAAAGTTTCCAAACCTAAAAAAAAAACTGAGAAATGGGTTTATAAACTGGCAAGGTGCACTGAAACAGTGACTGACTTCAACACGTACGCAGAAGTCTTCATTCAGTCAAGTATGGCCTGACTAATTGAAACAAGCATTCACGACTTTCCCAATTAGTGGCCATGGAAGTTAATTTTGTATTTTCAACACACAAAGAAATAGGACAGTTAAAAAGGTCAAAAGGGAGACTTGGGTCAATGACCCTGCATCAGAACCTTTCAACAATGCATTCTCGTGTGAAGGTCACCACCATCCAGCTATGCTTGGTAATAGTGGACACCAATGTATGCTAAATATGCAAAACACTTCTCCCACCTGCCCTCAATTCCAAGTCCCACTAGTTTTACGACTAATATAGTGGCAAAGACCAGATATTCGAGCAGAGTTATGTTTGTCAACACTGTCCGGGACTTCTACAGTACATGCATGTTTGATAAATAACTTTACCTGTTACTCTAATACAGTAGTTAAATGAAGTGGTACATTTATGTGCATGGTGCCCACAGCAGGATTAAAAGGAAGGACAGCGCCTATGAAAGACAGCTCTGAATTTTTAATTCCTCATTACCAATGTAGAATAAATTGAAACAAATTCTCGTTACTATGGATTGAGAGTTTCGCAATCTAGACACACACAAATTCCTGGAAGGAACTCCTCCATTATTCTGCACATGACAAACATTTTGTTGCTGAATACCAGCAATTCTGTAGACAGATGCACCAGCTGGAGAGCCGCAGCCTCTTGAAATAATGAAATGCCAAACCAGCCCCTACATCTTCTCCAGTCTCACAGGTCACCTGCCAGATTAACAGGACTGTTGCTATGGCAACCATATCTTGCAATTGCAAGCGCATTTCCCCCATTTTAACCCTGCCTTGGTTTCTAATGAATTTTTTGTATTATTAATAATCCTGATATAGCAATTAGTTGTGGGTTTAAAAGATGAGCATACAACATCTTAATATGATTATATTCCAATAATATTATATATATATATATTGTATATATATATATATATATATATATATATATATATATATATATATATATATATATATATATATATATATATATATAATATATATATATATATATATATATATATATATATATACACACACACATACACACACATATATATATACATATATATATATATGTATATATATATATATATATATATATATATATATATATATATATATCTATATATATATATATATATATATATATATATATATACACACACACACCACACACACACACACACATTATATATATACACACACACACACTCAAATCAAAAAGGTCCTGGACAGAACAAACTAGGAACTATGGTAATATCTTTGGTTCTTTCAAGATTTTTATAGGGATGCTTCACAGCATTTTCTTGTTAAGTTTAGCAGTTCCAGTGGCAAGACATTTTGAGTTATGCAGAAATGATTGTTAAAGTATTCCTCATTTTCCTATCTGCGTACACTGGTTTGATTGTATACTAGGAATGATTGCAGCAAGACAGTTGGGGTGAGTTTGAACTAGAACAGGTGAAACAGGCACTGTACCAGGAAGCAGCGAGTCTTTGAAACAGCTCTCATTCAATTTAAAAGTAGAAAACAAAACACATAACCAAGAGATAATCAACAGCAGAAACAGGGAGACTGTAATTCTATGAGAAGAGCCTTACTGAAGCTGTCTGTAACAAGCACGGTTTTCAAGCATTGTTTAAAATGTGCTGCAGGTAAATCAGTCAGTTCATCTACCTAACACTGCAACAAAGAAACAGAATTTGCTAAAAGTAATTTGAAACGGGTCTGAAAGGAAGGGTCTCGGTTCTGCTCAACTCATACACATGCAGGCAAAACAAGATTATTTTACCAACTGGTTTGCTGTTTAGACCAGGCCGTGCCACTGCCTCTAGAGATTATCAGTGGGCTGCACCCAACGCAAATTTGACAAAATTGCCAGCTGTTATTATGCAAGGTACACAGATATGGAATATTTGAGAAACGGCCCAACGGATTCTCAAAAGGGCAAACTTAATACATCGATGACAAGTGGTCCAAGCCTGGTAGCTCAGCCAGGGCTGGGTTGAACTCTTTCTTCCCTTTGTGGTCAGGTTGTATCCTGCCAATGTAAGCTTCGCAGAGCAATTTGAAATGCAGCCACTCTCCAGTTTAATCTGGTGTAGAAATTCCTCATTTAAAAAAAACTTGGGGATTCCAACCAAGACGGACAAAGACAACCAATTGTAAAGCTTCTCCTGGGTTAAATTAGGAATGGATTGACCATGAATTACAAGGTAACTAAAAAAGGGGTACAGCCATTCACAGAACTTCAACCCTGGAGAAAACAGCTCTCAATCTTACACACAGCGAGTGCTAATGCAAACTCGGATGATGCAAACTTTATAACATGGCAATTCCCATCAGCTGTACTGATGTGTGCGACAGTCACTGCACCAGGCCTCAGCGATGTTTTCCAGCTGATGTGAACCGAGATAGCACACTAGTTACACACTGTGCCCTGAAAACATGGTACGTGCACACCGCAGCCTAAACAGGGAGACTGCTCCGACAACTTGTACAGCAAAACAAGTCAAGGGTAGTCATGTAAAACCTACTTTAGTGTCCCTGTTACACCCCGAGCTCCCTACAAAACTGGAACTTCTCTCCGAGTGCAACATAGTATCACCAAGATGACATGCAGAGTTCAACACAGCTATGGCAAATTTCAAACGTTTTTCTTGCTTATGCTTGGGGAGGTCTGCAGTTAGGAACCTGTGTGTGTGTGTGTGTGTGTGTTTTGTTTTGTTAAATCATAACTATTGAATTAAGTTTGTATTGGTTACAAAGATTTCCATTTTCAACACTGGGCAGGAGCTACAAAGACATTTCCTGAATTACTACATACGGGAGGTCACACATCCATGTGTTATGGTTACAGAACAAAAAAAAAAAAACAAAACAAAAAAAAATAAAACCAGCAAATAATGTTGCTGGATTGGGGCCCCCGGATCCCTTTTAGCCCGGTCTCCTGGGCTAATTATAGAATCATCATAATCTTTTGCCCCCCCCCCCCCTTTACTCATTTAAGACTATAAAACATAAGTGGTAGGGAATTATATATCAGTTGTATTTATTTATTAAAATCCACAGCAGTAAATCTTCCCCAGGACATGCACATACATAGAGGGCATCACTAGAGAACCCAACCCTCCGCAATGGCTCTCCTCCTGTCCTCTTAGCAAAAACAAAACCAGATGACAGCTCTAGCACCGTGCTAGTAGGCGTGCATGTCAGCATGCTGGTTAGAATGCATTGCGTGGGTAGCAGCACCCTGTAAACAGCCCTGTATTAACTGCGCACTCACCACCGGAGCGATGGGCTGGGACTCGAATTCCACACGTCCCCCAACCGGCTTTGTCCCTCCTCACCCTGAGCCACTGCCATCACTCCAGGCAATAACCAGATATGCAAATACAAAGCCTCCCATCCCTCCGCCTTCACCATCACCTCCCCTCCCCCAAACAAACACAGAGCTGCTGTGCATCTGCTCTCGGTTCAGCAGGGCGACGGCAGCTTTTGTTAGGCAGCTCACACTGTCACAGCTATCAGATGTCAATTCAGATCAGACACACCCAGAACAAACAACTGAGACTTCAAATTATTAATTTCTTACATAAAGTTAGTGTTCATACCAAATCATATTGTGGGAATTATATTGGGTTGAACTAAAACAAATACTGCAAAAACACCCTTTGCAAGTCAGCATATTTCCTTTATATTTAAAAGTAAACTACCTTATTTTACCATATGCTTTAAAAGAGGTGTTTTGAGGGATACAAATTTGTGGGCAGTAATCAATTAACATTGATTGGCAATGTAAACATAAAAGAAACAATTAAATTTAAAAATGACCAAAACTTTGCAGTACTAGCCCTTTATAGAGCCTAGAGACTGTGCTGTTTGTGTTCCTCCTTATAATAAAAAGTACAAGTGCTTGCGAAATGGCAATGGGGCAAAAGGGAGCCATGAGCGGACCATATTATAACCAATTCTGCTGTATGAAGGGCCACTTTTAGACCAGGCAGCACTAAGAATGAATGAGTAAAAATACACACACAAAAATAATCCTCATTTTAGTCATTTTTGACTTTGGGTACAGGGCACAGTGATATGCTCATACCCTTCTTAGCACTTGTAAAATATTTTTCTATGCTATGAGGACACTTCACTGTAAGCCACAAGATAAAAAAAAAAAAACAAACGATTTAAAACCTGTCATTGTGTATTGGATGAACAGCTAAAAAACTAGCGCTATGAGATGGTGGAGGACAAGTGCTGTAAAACGAGACACTAAGCTTTCATGTTAATTGAATTACAAAGAAAATTTTGCATACAAGAAGTGCTTACTGCATTTGCTGTGCTTCAAAAGAGAGACCATCGTGAGAAGCGTGTAATATGAAACATTTAACGGGCTTGGTCTGTTTTGTACCATGTGCTAAACACTTAATGATCTGGCTGACAAATAACAAAACACATACCTTTTAAACTACTGAAAACTTTAAAGTAACCATGCCTTAAAAGTTCCTTCGTTGGCACAACTTCTCATAGTCCATTCGCTCGGACTCTGAGGAAGTCAATTCACCCTGCCACCACACTATAAATTCACAGCTTGTGAAGCAAGTAGTAAGATCCCACTTTAATCTCGTGTCTCGTAAAGCACTTTGTGATGGTGGTCCACTATGAAAAGGCGCTATATAAAAATAAAGATTATTATTAATCATATGTTCAGAAATGTGAGTGCAAGGCTAAAATTGGCTGGAAAATGTCGTGGAAAACGTTGTGGTCATTACACATTTAAACTGAAACCAAAACAAGCACGTGTTTGTATTTGCAATTGTCATTAATAGATAAACCCAGTAAAATATGTGGTTTAATACGAGTCTATCATGGCCATGTTCGCTCTAGTGAGCAAGGGGATCTACACAGCCACAGAAACCCCAATGTCAAGGACTGCAGAGTGGAGAGCTGGTGGCTGGCTGTATGCTCCTCCCATCCTGCTGTGTCAGGGTTTGAAGCTGGAAGCTTGGTGCAAACCTCACGATCACAAACTCCCCAGAATGAAACCAACCACCCCTTCCCCCACACTGCTAACAGTCTAGCAGCAGCAGTGTCAGTTTTAAAGGGCCAGCGCTTATTAAATTCTGCCATCACGTAATACTCTACTAGTCAAAGCTTTACTTCCTTGCATTACAAGCCAAAAAGGAGTAGGTTAAGATTATTTTTATTAAAACGAACAGAACAGAGAGAATAATAAAAGTAGACCAGGCACATTTGTCCCAATAGTTACAAAAGGTGGGCAAGCTGCTTAAATCATGTGTTAAAAGCACAAAAGGGTTGGCTTGATTAAGCAGAATTTGGTGCTTCTTCACTTCACAGGAATTTCCCCCGGTATGCCAACTGGGGAATGCTGTGGAGTTCATGCCAAGATCATCATGCACCGAGATTAGTGGGGGGGGGGGAAGCTACTTGGGAATCTTTTACATTTATTATTAGTAGTCATAGTAGCAGTATTATCAAAAAAAAAAAAAAAAAATTAAGCATATTAAAAATATATATAAAATAAATGAATAGTCATGCTTTACATGACGGCTTACTGTCGCAGCAGAGAGAAAAGGAGGATGGCAGTATCAAGGTTTTTATTATTTTATTAGCAGCATCTGTGGCGGCAGATGTCCATTTTTAACAGACCCCTTTTAAATAAGCCTTCACTCAGATTGAAAAGGTGCCCAGTCTTTTCAAGGGAAAATGTAAATGCTACCCCACCCCCTCCCTAATCATCATCCTTTGTTCAGAAGGACAGTGGGAAGATCCTGAACTGAAGGGTCTGCTTGCTTTGTGTTTACAAATTTGCCACTTAGCATTTTGCTGAATGAAGTGACCCCACCCTTACCCCAGGCAGGGGTCAGCCAGCCAGCAGTAAAACGTCCTGCTTGGAAAAGACTAGAGACTCGCCGCCACTGACACACAGACATGTCCCGCTGCTGACAATACAAACGCTGAAGTCATCGCGAAGCAAACAATAAAACTACAATCCACAAACAAAATGAGCATGGTGGGTGTTAGGTTGGGGTTGGGGAGGGGGAGGGGTAGAGGGCGACTAAGGCCATAAAGACTAATTATATATATATATTTACTTATATATATATATATATATTATGTATATATCTATTTTTATATTCTATATATATAGCAGATCTATTTATTGATATTATATGTATAAATATATAAAAACTCTAAACCAGAAGCAAAATAGAAACAGAACACCAACTCCTGAACTGTGGCATTTAGCTGCGATTTGGTTTGGTGATGTAGATTTTCACAGCCCCCTTGTGCCTCAGTTTGCCTCTTATGTCTACAGTACAAATGATTTAACACCTGATAGCCACCTCCAGCTTCAAACAGGCTCAGAGAGAAACGACCAGCCATCACTGTGCGATCTTGGGGGCAGACATTCGTACTCTGTAAACAGCAACATTCTCGCACAGATTTTTTACCTAAACTTGGAGCCATTCATTTCTAATGGGTATCAAAAAAAAAGATCCATTTTTACACAGACTAATACACTCTTTAAAATGTTTCATAAAAAATGTTTTTGAAAGTTCTCCAATCTATAGAATATTCTGGAATTAAGTGTACAGGTTTACCAGACAAAAACAGCTTACATTTTTGGACCAGTTAATGGTAACCAACCAAAATATATCTAAAACATAAAAAAATCAAATCTACCTGATCCAGGTACTACTCCCTATGGAATCCTATAGTGCATTCCACGTTACATTAAAATAATAAAACATGTTTCACAAAGAACGTGTCACTCAGCAAAACTTAAACATTTATTTCCCATGGCCAATTAGCTGCCATAGGAAAAATGCTCAGAAACCCCCAAGAACATGCATGAGATAGACACAGGTGCCACTGGTTTTACTGCAAAGCACTTTTCAAAGAGCATGCTAAATTCGGTGTCACCGTGATAAAAGGACTGATCTTTTCAACAGAGAGCGACACAAGGAGACTGCCTGCTTCTATTTTAAACCGTCAGAATTAGCATTCTGTAATTAAAACTCACACCCCCTTCTCTTAATAACCCAAACAGCGTGATTCAATAAGGTTGTGCCAACTATTTAATCTAATTGACTAATTACAGATTTTAATTTAGCCAGTTACTGAACAACTGCTGACAATTTGTTTTCATCAGGGACAGAACAGCATAAATATTTAGACTGCCACTGACAGAGAGCTTTTCTGCATTCTCCACTCTCACCCAATACCAGAATTCGGATTCATTTCATGGGCTGCTTCATTTTGCCAAAACAGAAGTTTAACAACCCATCTATTATACATATTCAAGAACATGAATTCACAAGAAATCCAGCATTAGCAAAAAAAAGGTCAAGAGGTGCTCTTTATTGGAACAGCCATATTTCAGATTTACAAACCAGGCATACTGTACACTTCAGAGTTGTATTATTCAAGCTGCTGACTTGATTTATCATCACAAATTTCCTCAACCTTTGCAACCAGTATCATGGCAGATAAAAAAAAAAAAGATTTATGTGATAACTTAAATTCAGCCATGCAGTAATCTGTAGCAGAGCTAAAGACTGTGTAAAAACAGACTCGGCATCACTTGCATTGATAAAAGATATATGATACGATGTAAAAGACGACAAGCCAGTGGTCTATTGCAGTCACTTTTCTCCATTTGTTGGACAACCCAAAACGCACACTGCAGTTTTGAAAACGGCTTTTATCACAGCAAACTCAAATTGCATTGGCTTGCGCTACGTTGAAATGCTGAACTACAGTCGTGAATCAGACAATTCTGAGATAACATGCCAGTTGAAATTCCCTGTCATGACCTGGGAGATGCGAAATGAAAACTACAACAGAGCACTCTGTCACAAGAGAAACGGTGTAATACAAGCATGCTGTACACGGCCATGCTGGGAAGCAAGATAACTGTGATGGAGCCAACAGTGATAATGTACAAAGTGTGTCGACAATTCTATCTGCAATAAAGCTGTTCAGCAATTATGGATCCACAAAGTAAGGAATCAAGTTAGATTACCACTAAGCTCACAGCTACCTATAATGGAAGCACTCAACGTTATCCATATAAGGGGAACAAAAAACAACAGCAGATATGACAAGGGAAATGTAGTATTGCTTTTCAAAATTCTCCTTTCCATTTTATAATGCAGAACTGAAGTCCCTGTCTGTGCATTTAAATTACTATAATACTATTATTCATTAGGTTACCTAATGAGTTTC
This sequence comes from Polyodon spathula, assembly GCF_017654505.1. NCBI lineage: Eukaryota > Metazoa > Chordata > Actinopteri > Acipenseriformes > Polyodontidae > Polyodon > Polyodon spathula. The sequence continues at coordinate 29,375,461 of NC_054551.1, forward strand.
CAATGCAGGGGAGGGGGGCAAAGCTCCAAGCAGTTGCTGAATTTGTTTGACCTTTGCGTAAAGTCCTGTTACAGATGGGATTGCAGTCCTGGTACAGGAGATTAAAGTTTACAATTATCACTCAATTTGAAAAGAACAAAAACTTTCCTACACCACATTCACAGCAGCTCCAGATCACTGTAGTCGGGGCAGTTAGACGGCAGCACTGGAAGTAATGCATTCAAGAACTGCAGGTGCCAGTCTTACTTCTTGACTTCTCTTGAAAAGATAAAAAAATGTGAGGTTGCCAGCTAATTAAAAAGTAATAAAGCAGGATGAGAAAGCTTAGGGGCTCAGTAATATGCTGTAAACCAGAGGCCAAACCGTGGTGTTTAAAGTGCTACTAGAGCTGGACTCATGCAGTGGAACGAGGTGGATCCTATCGTTACTTGGAGCACAAGAGCAATTCAGGAAAAGTTTTAAAACATTACAAGAGCCAGACTTCAACACCAAGTAACTGAAGTGGAAGGTACCAAAAGGGTGACTACTAAAAGCTTGCAGTGTTTTGTACTGAAATACACAAGATTAGTTCACAGGCTGCTGTTTTAACTGAAGTTAGTTTCAAGAAGAGTATATGAGGCTAGCAATAAACCTATGAGAGACTGTTTCATGAACATAGAACTATGAAATACATTAAAACAGACTTAAAAATGATCCATTATTCATAAGTTTTGGCTTTGTGAAGATGATCCATCTAAACTATCGTTTAGGTAAAAAAACAATACAATCTGTAGATAACAGTCTTAAAGTAGTCTGAAAAAGCAGACTAAAACAAGAGACACCAACTTTAAAACTAATTTTACTGTCAAGGTCACCATTTATAAAACACAAGCTAACTTAAACGAAAACTAACAAACAGACGATTTTTTGGACAAGATAATGTACTTCTCATGGACTGACAATTTAATATTTATATAAATAATTCTATATGCTACATGCAAATTAGCACATGGTCATTTATAGAAAGTGTCAACTTCCTTCATCTTCAAAACCCACTAACCTTGACCAAGGCATGAACGTGCTCGAATGATTAGTGTAGAAATACAGAAATTACAGGTTTGCATCTACCACCAATACAATTCAACCACAAAAACTCTAGAATACAGAAGGACAAGCAGGGTATTGACTGCATGACATCCAGTACTGTGCACAGCACATTCTAGGTCCGATAAGGAAATAGGTTTTTCAATTTAAATGCCTAATAAAATGTACACCTCTTTGCAAACAAAGGTGAAGTATGAAGAGTATTTATGTAAATGTTCCAAACGCCCAGCAAAACAATTGGCAAGGCTTTCACTTACACTGTAGTCAATGTGCAATGTAACAGAAGTTTGCCAACCACAAACTTTATGATAATTTAAAAAAAAAAAATAGGGATTGGTCATTTTCTAGAGGCATCTAAGATGTACAAATAGATATGAAAGAGAGATTTGCCATTACACTTTTTAAAAATCAGGAGCTACCCAACCCTATAATTATTGCAAGATTAAAAACGGGTTACTCACGTAATCGTGAAAGGCTTTTGCTTCACTTGAGTGTTCGCAGGTATCTCTTCTTTCAGGAGCAGCACAGTATAGGTCCCAAAATACACTATCAGAAAAAAGATCTGGTTACTAATTATTACTTGTATGGTAAAACAGCAACTGCACAACAATGTGCTTTAGGTCATTCACATAGTTTTGAAAGAAAACATTGAAAGAACCATTATTAGTATTACAACTAAAATGACACACATGGCAAACTTTAGTTCAAACTATTATGACACAGGCTTCCGTTGGCATCTTTGCAGTTCAAGAACTTGGTTTAAAGTTGCCATTAGCTCAGATTTTAATGCAAGCAATCATTGTTAAGCCAGTTTAAAAAATGAAAATCAACCCTATCGTTGTAACAAGACAAACCCAGTTTATTTAAACCCAGTTTGTGTACAAGTCAGCATGGGTTTGGTGTTTTTTTCCCCCACAATAAATTATCTTGTTCTGTTACACTAACTTGACTTGTCTGAATCTAAACACAATATCAGTGTGAATGAGAGTTGTTTTCAACTTTGTTCTTAATGCGCTTAATTACTTACATATTTAATTACAGTGCAGACTGCTTCTCTGAAAGAAAGCTAGCTGCAGTGACCTCATGTAAACACTGTGCCGCACCGATAGTCCCGAATACCAGTGACACATGGATCCCACAAAATACCACTAGGGTCAGGTCTGTAGACAATGCAGTCCAAACAGCAACACTGTGTATGCAGTCTGACTGCTAGCAATTAACCAGCAAGGATTAGGGAGTAGCAGAACTCCCCTCATTGTTTGCACTTAAATGTAATGCGATAAGAAAACAAAAAGTAAAAGACAGTGGTTGCGTTTTTGCATGACCAATAGACAACCATGGTAAACTCTCTATTACCACAATACTTAACTGGCTCACACCACATGGGAACACACTCTTCGGAGCAAAAAGGTGCCACTGGGCCTTAACTGCTTTGACACCAGTGTGCAAACCACAGTAGGAAAAACAATAGTCTGAGCCATTTAAAAAGCACAGGACAACAACTGTTTACAGTCGTTAAGACACCACTTAATAGAATACATTGGAGTCCAAGTGAAATATACATGACAATACTTACCACCACCAAGAATGTAAAAACCCAGGCGGTTCCCCTAGCGTGATATTTTTCTCCCATCGGATCTACAAATACAGGGAACACACACACACACACATAATTACGCGTGGAAAGAAAGCTGCGTGCAAGAGTAAAAGGATGGTCTGAAATCAACGGGCAATAAATGCTAAAAGGTGATACAAAAAAAATTCAAAATGGAGGCCAAATAGGCTGTCTGAAAACAAAGGCTATCGCAAAAGTAATGGGGGGTCAAGCATAACAAATAAGACATTCATTACAAAAAAAAAAAAAAAAGATCAAATTACCTCTGATAAAAATGTCTGTGCGGATTTCTGTGCTCCTACGTGTAGCAAATATTCATATACATATAAAGCTAATCTGTGGAAATAAAGCAAAAAGAGAGTTTGGTTATTACATTGTATCCAGTACTTCTAATGCAGAAACAAACACTGGCTGGCTTAAAGTGGTAAAGTGTTGCAGATACAATATCAAACAAAGCTGTTACTGCTATCATCCACATTCACAGATGCACAACCAACACTAAGAACAGCAACTTGAACAGCAGGTTCGAATTTTTATAATTATTAAAATACTTTGAAAATTTTTATTTAATAAAAAATGTATAAAATGCACACAATGAATAAACACCAAATAAAAACGAACGCTCTGATACTAACTTCACGTGTACATTTGCAATATTTGCAAACACTCGTTTATGTCGCATCAATCATAAAACAGTTTCATCAAATGCAACGTTCATTTAAAAAAAAAAAAAAAAACCTGCAACAAGATAACTTACACACTTCATAATCAACATTTTAAAAAGAGCGTAACAAATTGCAGTTTGTAATGCGAAAACCGAAACTCGCGCTTTTTAAAAGGCAAGCTTTTAAAATGTTTATTTACTACTTACTAGATTGTTTAAAAAAAAAAACAAAAAAATATATATATATATATATATATATATATATATATAAATATATATATATATAATATATAAAACATAATTTACGCAATGCTATGGTTTAGTACCGGCGCTCTATATCCCCTTCTGTACTTTAAAAGAAAAACTTAAATATAGTAACAACTTTGCATCCAGCGCTATTTCGTTCAAGCCCATCTTCTGCTCACACAAGCCAGAAATCTGAATGGAACGAACACAGGCTTTCATTCAATTGTTTGCAACAAGAGAGGAAACGCGCTTGCAAACAACCCCAGTGTCCCAAGAACGCTAAATGCATTTAGTATTTAAAATCCAAAGGGGGGGGGGATGAAGAATAGAGAAGTCTTACTTTTCCCGAGCTTGCCCGTCCGAGGGCACCGACGAGCCTTTGCCTTTGGCGAACATGGTTTGCAGTGCAGAGCTGCCCGCTCGCTCTTTTCTCTGGCTCTTCTACTAGCTGTCAAAGCGTCAGCCCCGGCTTCGACCCCATCACACTGCAACCGCACTGCTCGGCACAGTCTGGGAACGCCAAGGGACAGGGGCGCTACCCGTTTTCCTCTGATTGGCAGACACATTAACCAATCGGTTGGCGAGACTCCCGAACTTGCAGCTTGCCAATCATTTACAGAAGCCAACCGGAGTCTTGCAGAATTCTGAAAGCCTTACGTTTCAGCAGGTTAGTTTAGTTGTATTATTAGCAAAGAGGTTTTTTTTAAAGCGCCACAGCGCAAAAATGGGAAAGCGATGTTTGGAGTCGATTTCTGTTTATTCTTTGACTTAACATGTAAACTACCCTAAGGATTAATAACAGTTAACACATTTAATCATTATTTTGCCGTGATAATAATTGGCCACGGTTGGCATTTTATTTATGAAGTTACAGTTCTACAATGTAAAAAGAATGGAGAATATTTATTATGCTTGATCATTCAAACCTAATTCGTTTTGTTAGTTTGATTGAGCAAATGGATATGCAGTGGTCTATATAATAATATAGGTAAAATAAATGAAACAAATAATAATTTTATGAAGCCAAAGGAACGCACAGAAGCGTTACAGGGACCAGACGTATATATTCTAATATTCTACTAATTATGAACTCCCTCGTTTGGATTCCTATGAAGGTTAATATTATAAAACTGTTTTTTTTTTTTTTTTTTTTTTTTTTTTTAATAAATACTAGGTTTAGCAGGACAACACGAAGGATAGTATGGTTTCGTTTTTGATTACTTTGAGTACTGCTCCACTATAATAATGCAATAACAATAGCAAAACAGTTTATTATGCGTGCGTGTATTTTATTATTATGTTTGTTGTTTTTGTTACAATGTGTATTATTTTTTCTTAACAAAAATATGTGGAAGGAGGCAGCTTTGGAAACTTTAAATCAGAAATTGACTACTGGTTTGTCTCATGAATGCCACCCTTAAAAAAGAGTCGCTGTCTCTTTAAATAAAATAGGAAAAAATAGACCTATCCTGATTGGTTGTCGGTTGGATTCACTTTAGGGGCGCCTTGAAACCGTCGGCTTTTTTTTTTTTTTTTTAAACTCTAGCTCTTCAAGTAAACAAGTCGCACGCCCTCCTTAGCTGGCAAACACATAAAGGGCCAGGCCGTTCATTTCTGTATTTTTGACGCTTAAACAATGAAGTGGAAAAATACAGTTAGCTCGCTCACTTATTTCCATGAAATGAATGCTGATTGTGAAAATGAGAGATATACGTTTATAATTACATAATTACAAACTAGTGACATCAATATATCGTTTGTGTGACAGTACAGGATATTGAAATTAGGACTACAGCATTATTACAAAACAATGTGATACTCCCATGACAAAATAAATAAACGTAACAAAGAACCGGACTTTAGCATAGAAGATTTATACTGGGTTGAGTGGGAGAGGGTGAAAATAAAACGAACTGGGGAAGATGTGGAAGCATTGTCTTTTCACAGGGGCTTATTGGGTCATTGCCTTCACTTTTGTTAGGCAAAGGTTTGTACTGTGGTGGATGGATTCTGCTGTACCAAACTGACTTCCAACACATGTCTGCTTTCAAGACAAATTACGTGGCTACCCCCAAACGAGTCGCGTATTCGGTGTCATTTGCATACTCCCCACATGCAGCAGATGAGAAGCCGAAGGGTAATAATGTCAGTTTAGCAGTAGCCCAGTTTCACACCATGAGAAGTGAAGGGAGGCTTTCCAGCCAGGTGTTGCCTGGAAACTACTGCCATTTTAAATTAGAAGCATTACCTGCTCTATTTATCTTAATCTTTAATCGGTTTTTCACTATTATTATTATTATTATTATTATTATTATTATTATTATTATTATTATTATTATTTTCACTAGCTCTACTGTGCAGAATAAATGTGTTTTTTTTTTTTTTCTATGGGTAAATATCAGGACACAGGACATTTGCTAGGAAATCCTGACCATATAGGGACTGTGTGACTGTACCTTTTCGTTTTGGTCAATGCACTGCAGCCATTTGTTTTGCAGCGCATGCATTGATATCTGTGCGCGCTGCTGCTGTGTAATGCCCAGCTGGTAATGTGTGGGGTGTTCACGTGAACAACTTTTCCTGAGCACCGCGCTTGATTTAGCAAATGTATCTTTTGTTTATCACTGTCAGAATGGGTGTTCTTACTGTAAGCGCCCTTGTTAACCCTGTTAAGTTTTCACTGTATCTGGACCTGCTTGCTGTATTCTGTGTTAGAGAGCATTTGCTTTTTCGCCTCACTTTAGAGATAATCATACAATTAGCATGCCAGATTGAGTCCACCTTAGACCATGCTCAGTCTGTCGTGCCATGGCTTCAGCAACCAGTGCAAGCTGTAAAGGCAAAACCTTACAAACCTAAACATCGGGACAAGCAGTTTCATCATAAACCAAATACTGACTCTGCTTTAAAGCAAACAATCTTGCGCTTGTTTGCGCTGTGGCTCTGCAAACCACCTGGCGAATGCGCCTGGGTGCCCTGCTCTGAAAACTAAATGTAGGAACTGTGATAAAACAGGACATTTTGCTCGAGTGTGCTGTTCTGCCCAGAAACACCCAATGCATGAAACTTACAGTCCTGTGCTTACATGACACTGCACAGAGGAATAATAAAATAGTGTGCACTGTTACTATTCAAACGTCAGATGCAAATGCGTACCCTATTGACCTTGTTGTTAACACCGGCACTTCTGTATCAGTCCAGCCTGAAAGCCTTTACCTGTCTTACTTCAGAGACTCTCCTCTGACACCACCTACAGTGAAACTTGTTACCTATACAAAAGCTGACTTACCTGGGCTCGGTTGTTTTTCCGCCCAAGTACTACACGATGATGTAACCGCTCCAGCAGCTTTCTACATCGCCAAGCTAGGTACTCCTTTACTAGACATGGACTTGGTAACTGCTTTACACTTGCAAATTTCAGAGAATACAGTTCAGTCTTCCAAAGATACTTTGCCTGCACCAGTGTTACAGTTGTCTGCTGCCAGCAAATCTAATACAGTAGGATGTGCAAAGGGTTCCGTGCACTGTGTTAAGATTCATACTACCACGACTCCTGTGCAAAAAGAAATCTGGGGACATCCAGTTGTGTGTGGACTTACGTGAACCTAACAAGGCAATTATAATTTATAGCTACCCATTTCCACACATTAAAGAGCTGTTTTCTGAACTCTGAAGTGCCACAATCTTTTCTACTATTGATTTAGTGAGTGCTTACCATAACAGCCGTGACTTAATTGTGTTTATAACGCATGAAGGACTGTTCAGGTACTGCCGTGTGCCCTATGGGTTAGCATCTGCACCAGCTGCCTTTCAGAAAATGATGTCGTCAATCTTGCATGATAAAAGCATGCAAAAAACTCCAAATTTTACATAAGTTTGGATCTTTTTGCACTACGTCAAAAACATTATGTACATGCAGTTTCTTTACAGTGAAGTATAAATTTAAAAGTACCAGAGGTTGACTAAGGCAAATAACAAAGTGTACATGGATTAGAACAAAATATTTTTTTTGTAAAATACTATACTACTTCAGAAAAACAAAAAACTGATTCTGCTATAAAATGGTGATTTAGTTTGCATGGACTTTCTCTCTATTGAACCTGATTCCAAAAATGTGTGTAATGTGTTGGTAATCACAGACAATTTGGAGTATGCTTCACCTTATCATCCTCAAGGGGACCCTCAACCTGAAAGATTCAACCAAACATTGCTTGACATGCCAGGTACCTGTGATCCTAAGTAAAAGTCACAATGGAGTCAACTTCTAAGTCATCCAGTGCATGCCTATAATTGCACCCAGAATGAAGGTATGGGTCACTCCTCGTATTTTCTAATGTTTGTGTGTGAAGCAAGCCTGACCGTGGACTTGTATTTTGGAGTGTCTGCTGACGGTACATCTGACACCTGAACTGAAGTATGTCTCCAAAATGAGACAAGAGTTGCAAGCATCTTATAAATGGCTCAAGCTACAGCTGATAAGATGAACAGGCACAAAAAAGACATATGATATATGAACGAAAAGTGCGATACCACAGACTAAAGCCTGGTGACAAAGTGCTGATATGGAATCTGAGTTTCCAAGGGAAACACAAACTGGCTGACAGATGGAACTCCAGACCCTACATAGTGGAGAGTCAGATGTCAGACCTGCCTGTCTATAAATTGAAGTCTGTGTGCGATTAGTGCAATTGGATACTGCTGTAGATCTGACTCCTACATCCAGTCCAAGAGTCATGCAAAGGAGAAGAGCTAAAGAATTGAGGAGAGCTGCCCTTGATTCTGTCGAGAAAAGCTGGTCCTGCAACAGAAGTCGCTGACCAGCTTCCAGACGCAAGAGGAAGAAGTTCATACTATGAGACGATCACAGAGGGGAGAGGAGACCTCCCATTCGTATCACCTATGATCGCCTTGGTTTTAGCCATCTGGCTGATTTTATTTTCTGTAATTAACAGACTTGTGTTTTTAGTACAACTGTTTAATATAGGCTTGAAATGGGACGTTGATATTACAGTTAAAAGCCTGCTTTGAGACCACTACAACAGACTGTCGTCTGCTGAACCTGGAAAATAATAATGCAAGGATTCTTCATTGGCTTGAAGAGGTTTTTGTCATTGTTCCAGTTAATTCATTGGATTTCTACAAGGAGCTAAGTTTTCACTGTATCTGGAACTGCTTGCTGTATTCTATGTTGGAGAGCGTCTGCCTTTTCTTCTGGCTGGAGCTGTGAAGTCATCAGCTGCTGGTAAACCTGCTGCAGACAGAGAAAGAGAGAAAGAGAGAGAGAGAGAGAGAGAGAGAGAGAGAGAGAGAGAGAGAGAGAGAGAGAGAGAGAGAGAGAGAAGGGATCTCTTGACAGTGATCGCATGAGTTAACGAATTTTGAAGTGATTTTTTTACATAATGAGTTAAATTTAGTTAATTAAGTTCCCTTTGAACTGTAAACTTGTCAAAAATGGGTGAAGAATAATTATTTAAGAGAAGGAGTTTCAGTTTTATATTTTTGTATTACTATTAAAGTAATTTCATTAAGCCCTCTTGGGAGCTTTGTTTAAACGCAAAAGAGGCAGAAGAGGGCTGTTGTGGTTTTTTTTTTGATCTGGACATTAATTTTGTTTTGCTTGGAAGTTTTGCTTGAGTCAGCTTGAATTTATTAACTATTATATATATATATATATATATATATATATATATATATATATATATATATATATATATATATATATACACACACACACACACACACACACATTGCTTTTGGTTTGTTTTAATTAAAATTAAATTGAGATCTCCAACGATTTAATTTCTACATCTTCAAGTGCACCAACGAGAAAATGTAAGCGCTTTATTTGAACTTGAAAAAAAAGGACATTGGACTGTTACCTGTGCTCATTTTATTTGGTGTTATTTGATTATTGGGTTTTGATTTGTCTGCTTCAGTATTGCAAGTACTAAAAGTTTCCTCCTTTATTGCAAAAGCTATTTGCTTGCTTTTTCTCATTTATATAAAGTATTAAGGCTTTAAATCTAGTCTACTATTTAAAGTATAACTGTCTGTTTAATTTGGTGACATTTATTAGTTTGGCCAAAGAAAACAAATAAACTGTTAAAAGAGAGCTCTTAATTGTATTTGGTTATATAGCAAAATAAAATCAAGCTTTTTGTTTTGAAACTCCACAACTGTGTGTGTTTGCTTTATTATTGGTACTGTTTAGTCACTGCTAATCTGCCATTGTGTGGGTTTAACATAGTTGCATTGTTTTATATTTGTTTCTCACTGAGTTTGCGTTGTATTCTTTCCTGGGTAATTACATATCGTGGCACCTTTGTTTAAGTGTGTTGGCATCACCCAGGTGGAGGCTTCACGTAAAATAACAACTTTCATTTAATATAAAACAACATTAATAGGTTAGGCAAGGGGATTTTCAACCAGTTCACAATTCAACCGGTAAGAACCAGGATTGCCTTGTTTAATATTGTCAACTTGCATATGTTCCATTGTTAATTCCCATTAGTTTACATCAGGCACCCAACAAACTTTATTTAATCCTAGGTATTGTTTGTCTATACTCTGCAGGCAGAGGAGTCAGGGCGGGGTTATAAATACAATAGGGAAAACAACAATTTGCATACAGAAATATGCAAAAGGTTGTAAAAACTGTGTTTCCGGTAAGCTTGGTACTTTATTTTATTGTATGGTTTCAATCACAAAGCAAAACAGCTGAAAATGTTATGTTACTGCATTTGGAAATGCTTTATGAAAATAACTGGTTTCAAATAAAATGTGTTACAAGAGAATATGTTCTATTCCTATGATATTTATATTGGAATTTATAATATTCTCGCTGTTCAAATGAAATTTTTATGATATGTGTTTTGGACTGAAGATAGAAACTAGCTTCACTAAATGCACATCTAAAATATATATATATATATATATATATATATATATATATATATATATATATATATATATATATATATATATATATATATATATCTCAAAAGAGCCACTTCCCCAATGTTTCAGTATGTTTAACATGCCTTTGTCAAGGGAAAGAGTGTTTGAAAACAAACAGTAGAGGAACGTAAAGACTTTTGATGCAGTAGTTTGAATCCCCCTACAAACACCTCAGGAAAATGGGTTGGGAGCAGAAAAATCCAAAGCCGTCCTTCAGCGTTAGAAAAACCAATATTTTTTTACCATTATTTACCATGATAAGGGATGGCGTTGCAATTCCTTATTTTAGCAACGTTGTGGGGCAAATTCAACACTTATCCAAAGCTATCCTTTGCAAGGTAATACCTGTACTGTACCAGGCATTTCCAAGGTTATACTGTACCAGGCATTTATGTTTTACTGTTGCTCCAAATTCTGTGCTCTACCATGCTTTGCCATGCTGTCACTGAGCATTTATAATACTTTACAACAAACTACTGTGCTTTTAAATGTTTTACAACAGTAAACGTGAAACATTAAAAGGTTAATATCCTCCCTGCTAGAAACATGGATTTGTTTATTTATTTTTATTATTGTAATTATTGTTTAATTATCACCGGCACTTGGTTACCATTGTAAATTAGAGCCAGGTGCAGGGTATTTAAAGAGAGCAAATGGTCTGCTCAAGGCTGCTGCTGTGTGAAGGAGCATGATTAAAGGTGTACTCAATCACAGAAAAGAAAAGAAAATGGTACCGTGTAAAGCCTTATTTTGTATTTGTGAAAAACTGTGTGTTTCTATTTATTTTTAAGAGGTAAACAGCTTAGCTGTCCTATGTTGTAGACAGGGTGTTCCTGTGTTTAGACAGCACTCCAAAAATGGAGTTAGGTTTTCGTTTTTGTTTTGTTTATTAAAAATAGTGCATCAGCACTCAAAACTCAAGCTCTGTGTCTGGGTCTCTACTTTTAAAGAGGCAACTATATGTGTTCAGATATGTAAAGCAAATACATCTGTAAATTATGCATGAACACAGGACAGTTTGTTTTCTAAAACTGTACAACATGTATAAAGTACATTTAATGAGGCTGCTTCAGCTGGATTGTGCTCCTCACATAGCATCCACAGTGCTATTCCAATTGACCAAACAGGGTTCGCATTGTACCCAATTCTAATAAAGGAAAAGAAACTGAACAAAAAGGGTTACATCAGTGTTTGGTTTCATGTTGTTATATGGTTTTTATCGAGTGATTCGCTCTGTCGTAATAATTTATAAGTTGGAATATTAGCATCACTAATGCTCTCAAAAGTGAGGGGGTGCTTGGGTTAACCAAATCCTTCTATGTTTCAGTATTCTTTGTTAGTGATAATGAACTGACTTGAGCAGGGAAAACCATTTAACTGTAACGATAACAATGATAACCATTCAACTGACTCCCCGTTGCTATTGCCTTTTGATTCCCAGTGCTGAACCCCTGTACGCATCTGCATCACGATAAGCGGCAGGTAAAAGAGCACTTCTAATCTGGAAAAAGATTTGTGTCCTCAGCTTTGTCATAACCTTCTTTAATATCACAAAAAAATAATGCAAAATCATTTCCTGTTTGTACTCCAAAGCCATGCCGATACATGTCAAAAAAACATGAATTAGCAGTTATGCTGCTTTACAAATATATGCAAATAACACATTTCTTATCTACATTTTGTACCTGTATTCAAACAACGGCTGAGAGCATGCACTCTTCGTCCATTCATCAACCTGTCAAAAAATGACTTTTACTTTGGATTTTGAGGCGCATGTTTTCAAATACACACATTAATGCCATAAAAACAAACCAAAGGAATTGCAGATGAGAGATCCGGAAACTTCAGGACAGCAGGGCCCAATGCTAGCTTGGAATAAAAATCATGAAGCTGAGGTGCAATATTTGATAAGATTAACGATTCAGTGATAATACATCAAAATAAAAGTGAGCCAGATTTGCTCTGATCGTTGTAATAATTCATATTACCCAGACGCCCTCTGCAAGCTATAAGGTAAATGAATTGAGCCCCAAGGATTTGCACCAGAGCAAAGAAGTATTTTTTATACTGAAAAAAAGAACAATGCTAGTGTGTATATAAGCCATTTTTGGATTTCCGAGTCTGCAGATCATCTCTGAAATAATGACTATATTATAAAAAGATATTATAAATATCTTTTATTTTTACAAAAGATCCCCAATATTTATTAAAAAAAAAGAAATACTCCTCATTTTAGATTACAGCACCAAATGTACCAATTCATTTGCTGTAGTTGTATCTTAACAAACCCTTTTTAAACACATGAGAAACATATTCTGCAGTACAGTGATAAACATTGAGATATGCCGTACGTCTTTCAAAAATGTATTCTTGTTTTTGTCTGTGTATTGTGCCTCCTCTTACTAAATGTTTTTCAATGGCAATGCAGTAGTCTGTGGACTATTAGAGAAGTAATGGTAGCACAAGGGCTGCTACAGTGGAGCCATCGGTATAAAAGCTCACAGTGTACCATAGTGTTAGTATTGCTGGTAATGCTGAAGTTACTCAGGGTATTATACAACTATTAATAGTATAATAGGAGCTGCTCTTCAGGTACAGTTGCCTGTCATGTAATATCTAGATCAGCCAAATTACCTTTATAGAAGCAGGAGCCTTCTAGTAATAAGTTTCTTTTTGTTTTGCTGGCAATACACTGCTGTGCACTAGATGGCACTGGTGCTTATTAATATAAAGACACTTTAGTTGACCTAGAAGACATTACAGACAGGCAAAGGAAAAACAGCTTCTGTCTGAACATGTACTAGTAGTCAAAGCAGCTTAAGGCAGGCTTATAAACACACACACACACACACACACACACACACACACACACACACACACACACACACAGTACTTGATTGCAGTAAGAAATATTCAGAATTATTTCAGACATCCTATGAAAAGGCAAAGGCTAATAACATTGAACGTGAAGCAACTGAGCCGTCTCTTGGTACATTTCATTCCTGTATATATAAATTCACTCCTGCACCAGTTCATCAAACCAGCAACGTGGAATAAAACGTATGTATTATGTAGGACAATCATTTTAGTGGAATCATTTTCTGTTAGGATATATGTATTCTTAGAATCCATAGATAAAAATGCTGTGAGTGACGTTATTCATAGAGCAGTATTTGAAATGTCACTATTGCATGCAAAGGTTTTTTTATTATTATTATTATTATTTTTTTTTTTTTTTAACATTTTTAATATACAATTCAACCAGCAGTTTACGCCACAACAAATGTTAATGTTGACCGTCAAAAGGGAATTTAGTACAGAAAACTGTACAGTACATTGAGGATTACAAGATGTGTGCATGTAAACGTCTCAGCAATTTCTGTGTTGGAAACAGATAAGGGGCATCTTGAAACCGTCTGCAGACTGTAACTCATTGGAGGAGCGTCGTGTCAGGCAGTTCCGTTTACTGCGCACCACCCCCTCTGGAGCGTTCATCCCGGAAGGAATTAACTCTCACTTTGCATGTTGTTGCTTTCTTTGTGTTGATAGAAACACGCGGTTATTAAAGTTCAGCTGAGTTCTTTCTGAGCTTCTGTCACACAAGAAAACAAAACCAGGCACCAGCAGAGTGTGAGATGTAAATACAGCATTATTGGATTTGGGTAAACTGCAGTCTTAAGCCCCTTTCACACTGGCATACTCTACCCGGGTCAGAACCTACCCGGGTCAGGACCCGGTGTCATGCGGGTCAGGTATTCTGTATCACAATGCTTTTGATACAACAGGGTTGACCTGGGTGACAGAGGCAAGTACACAATGTGCCTGATCAATGAAACATGACTAGCTGGACTTCTAAAAATAATTGAATGTGTTTAATTTTAGAATGTCAAATCTGCCATCAGCCTTTTAAACCAGTCTTTAGAATTTATTTTGTGCAAATAGCTTTGTGTGCATGTTGTACCCATAGTAACCCCTTATTTTTATTGTTAAAAGAGGCAATACATAGGAATGGGAACATCCAGGGCAGTGAAGGGTTAAAGAATAACAAGGAGTATTCTAAAACAATGGGTTGTGAAAATACTGCTGACTGCAAGGGATATATAATTAACCATTTATTATCCATGCATTTGTGATACAGTTCAATGTTCAGAGCCAACCAGCAGAGCCTGCTGCATCTTACCAAAAGTTTGAAAGATTAGTGGGGGCAGTTGGTTACAGTGATTAAGAGATGATTCATGATGCAACAGGATACACTTAAGGTATTGGTAATACAAATATTCCAGGTTTGAGGGATCTAACATTGTCGAAGACACCAGAGAGATGTGCTAATGTAAGTTTCTAACATCTATGGAATCTCTTCAAGTGTGTACCTTTTAAAAATTGAAAAATGTTAAGTTACTTCGTGCTCACTAATGATCCTAATAGGGTTAATAGCAGAGGAAATGTATTACTGCTTTTTACATGCTGTACAGTTCAAACCTCCTGTAGTTATGCAGGGGAGTGTGGAGACAAAAGACTGGTAAGGGAATGGATAAAGAGGGATGAGGTTAATTCTTCTCTAACCTGTAACAGAATACATGTGGAAAAAATGACAATAGCAGGGCGGGGTCAGAGAAGAGGCTTTGGTCTGATTAAGACTTCCAGGGTTTAAGGGTATGGTTAGAAAACAAATCTGCACATGTCAATAAGAACTAGATGTTTACGGTGTTACCCTCCCGGCCATCTGTATAGAAACACTGCAAATGCCACGTTCAGTTCTAATCACCAATGAAACATTTTGAATGAAATAGATTTATACAGAGAGGGTATAGGGAAATTTAAAGGTTGCCTGTAGGCACATGTTCTGTTGTAAATCAGGCATGTTTTGTGTCTTAGCTGGATGCTGTACACAACAGTAAAGACTGAAGATCATTCAAGTTGATTTTTAAAGGCTTTGCTTTCAGACTCTTACCATTATGGGCCAGGTTTAGTTTTGCCACAGTTTAATAATAAACGTGGTTACAAAGAGAGAATACTTGTCTGTACACTCTAATCCTAAATCTTTTGCCTCCATTGCATGGCGCTGGAACTATATTAAAGGGCAGGTCTTGTTGAACAGAGCACAGATCCCTCTGTTGGTGAGAAAGAATAGTGCAAGACAGGGCATTAAAGCTTGATCCAGTGGTTTGTTAACTAAGTATGCTTTTAAACAACCTGCTATATACAAACTGGCAACCCCAATTGGATACACCCCAAAACACATCAAGAGTGCATAATCTGCACAAGATCATTATTAAATGAACACTTTGTCTTTGTATAAATGCCAGAGGCTGTTAAGATGCTTTTCAGTTAAGCTGCAGGTAGTAACCAAATCAAATAAATTAAAATCCATGAATATTAGTACAGGATTTACAAACTGTTTGTCTGATCAGGATAAATGAGAGTTATCAAAGGTAGGTGTTGTAAAAGGCTCCACTAAATTCTGTTAATATTTTGTACAGTGCATGCCAGTACATGTAATTCAGATCTTCATTGGACTTCACCTTGTGCTGAACTAGCCATAAGGAGCCTACTTTTTAAACACGGGTATGTCAGTTCATATAACGAGGATGCCACTAACAAAGACACACCCAAATGTGACTAAGAATTGACAATTTTTGCCCATTACAATACATACAGTAGACATCCCCCTTTATCCAAACTGATCTGTTATCCAAACAGCACACACCCCCCCCATCATTTTTCAGAAAATGGTAAAAGCAGGACACAGTAATGATGCACTTTCGTCATTCTGTTCATGCTTGTACTCATTCACAAATCCCTATTCTCTGAGCCAATACACTTCCATGGTCTACTGAAACATCTGCTTTACTGCAGACTGAGGAGCAAATCCTAAAAGAATATCAATAATGTTTCCTAGTGTGATGTTAGCCTGACATTGCATAGATAATCCCTCCAGTATCCTTATCCTAACCATGTACGCAATGTGCAAGGACAAGGAGAGGCTTGATGCCTAGGCCACTGCGTGTAATTACTGCTTTATCGCAAAGTAATAGCAGTCAGGTACAATAGCTGCAAAGTGATCTACAGACCCAGCTTCCACTTCCCCTCCTCCTGCCCCTACACCAGGTTCTTCTTCAGTAGCGATTTGCTGAGCAAGAGCATCATATTTCAGCCTATGACATATCACAGCTGCCATCTGGAAATTGGTGCTCTTGGCAATACGTAAACCTCTGTCTCAGCAAAGAACAACAAAGAAGTCAATACATGTCTCATGCAACTTGACGAGGTTATTTTATTTAGCCCACAATCACACCCAGTATTTTATACAGTGCACTGTACTTGATACACTTGCACAACTAAAACGGTGTTCGTCAGAATGCAGAGTAGTAGGTAGAGAAGGACTATGAAAGAGCTTGTAAGAAGACATGTGACTGAATAATAATAATAATAATAATAATAATAATAATAATAAATAATAATAATAATAATAATAATAATAATAATAATAATAATATAATAATACAGTATGAAGCTTGCATTAATTGTGTCAATATTAAAAACTTTTAAGCTGTTTAGATGTTTTGATTATTTTTGGTACTAAAGCATAAGGGGTCCTTATAGTGCAGTGCCTAAATTTCTCTGAGTGGGCTACATATATTTGCAGTTCAGGTTCCACAGTGTTGTTGGTGAACTCTTTTTTATATGACATATCAGTTTAAATTACAATTGAAGCTGAAAAGAAAGCGTTTTTCGTTTTGCTTATTTTTCACTGTAACCAAATACCTATGTCGATTCTGATACTTTTTATTTGAAGTTGTAAACCTGTGGAATTTGAAAATATTTTGTACTGAGGGTTAAGGTGGGACCAACGACCATGTAATAACTTAAAACAAATTACAACTTATTCATAACGCAATAACAGATGATTGCGGTTAAAGAAATAGAATACCAGCTGAAATACCATGGGAATAATTGAGTTTGTCTTTTATTTTTGCACAATTAAAAAAAAAAAAAAAAAAAAAGCAATAAAGAAAAAAAACATAATAAAGAATAGGTTGATCACGTGAAGATCAATGTTTACAAAAGTGTTTGGTGTGTTCAGCATGAAGTAAATATTTGAGGATTGCGTTCTTTTAAACAATAAATACACAACTCGACCATAGCCAGTGATATATCCGAACCCCATTTATAATCGCAGAGGCCAACCTTTCTCTGTAATTCACCAGTTCCACCTTAAAAGAATGTTGGTACAAAGGAATTAGGGCGTGTGACAACTCTTTGACAAGCGGGGAGGGGGTAGGGCTGTGGAACACTGGTGAGCTGAGCTGTGGGGCATTCTGTCGAGTCCAGAATATGAAGTCATGTTTTGACATAGGTAACAGCTCGACTTTTTGACAGATGTGATCTGAGATCCAACAGTAAGATATCGAGGTAAGACGATCTGGATTAGAAAGGAGATTAAAAGCAGAAATAAGCGGATCTGCCAGCGGTATCTAATTGATTTTGTTTCTATTGGTGCCCCGGGGAATCAGTATTCAGGTAGTGGGGTGCAGTCAAAACCTTCAGTGTTGTGATGAACTTGCAGTACTTTGAAACTGTTAATGTTATTGCAGTTAGTTCTTACGGGTTTAGACTTTTCATTTCGTGGAACGTTGCTGAGGAAGAAAAGGGGATAGCAGTAATAATAATAATAATAATAATAATAATAATAATAATAATAATAATAATACTTCTCAAAATCCAGCCGGGTTGTGTGTTCTCCAAACAGAACGGATCTCAACTGAAAAATTGGTCAAATTTGTAAAAAAAAAAAAAAAAGTGCATTGCACAGTGATTTGTGAAATACCGAGGTTTTATAGGAACTGGCATTTTGACATTGCACACCACTAACGTCATTAAAACAATATGTTGAAGAATGAAGCATTTACTGAAGGTTACACACTTGAATGCTGATAAGCCACAGCTTGTCTGCGCAATGTATTCTTGCAGTGTCACAGTGCGTGACAAATGACAAGTGAGTGCTTTCATTCACGTGATGCGGCGGGATGTTGAAGTCTTCCAAATTCCACCCAAGGTCAGGACTGGCTGTACAGCCTGGCGAAACACGTGGCACGTAGTGTTCTTCTTGATTTACACAGTAACTATATTTCTGAAGCAGTTAATTGTACTGCACCCTGTTACTTCTTGGATGTGGCATCTCTCCAATTGCTGTGCCTGCAACCAAGCAACAGTTTTTTTTTTTTTTTTTTTACTTCCCTACATCTCTTTGCATCCCAGACTCATTACATTTCAGAGGACTTTCTTTGAAGACACAATTAGTTCTTCCCTGGTCAATAAGGTACTATGTATGGTTCGTGGACCCCGTTTACACTTACTGACCCAGCCTTGCATTGACCGTCCCTGGGCCGCCTCAAATTTCCGTTCACAGTTCAGGTTTTAGGGGGCCTGAGTGCGTTCACATATGTGGCTGAAAAGGAAGTCTAAATTGTGACGCAACAGTGACGTAAACACCGCATTCCCGCAAGTTAGCATAGGAGATTGAGCTAGGAAATTCGCAAACGTAAATATAGCCAACTTATTTTTTGCACCACTGTTGGTACTGTACTTATTGCATAAGGTACGACAAAGGCGTGTGTTGACAGTGCAGTCGGTTACTGTGTAAAGAAGCGATCGTGTTGTATCATGCGTAAATGCAGCAAACAAGGACGTGTACATTACATTAATCACAATACAGATTACTATATTAATGGTGACTGAATATGCAACGTTGTATGCATAGTATTTATCAATATTGAGATTTACAATCTTAGCTACAACCTGGAGAGAGAGAGAGAGAGAGAGAGAGAGAGAGAGAGAGAGAGAGAGAGAGTGTTGTAGCGTTTCAGAGTGAACAAAAAGGGAGGCAGCTCCTAAAGCGAGATCCCCACCCAGCGCTATTGGCGCACACACACAAGGGTACATTTACATACACACTGACCAATCACTCAGACCTCTCTATTTAGGAGCTGCCTGCGAGCAGCTCCAGGCTGTGTTGTGGTGTCCTGAAGCTGACTTTAATAAACATCTGAATGAGATATTGCTGTGGTCGTCTGCCTCCCTTTTTGTTTACCCTGAAATGTTACTAGATAGATAGATAGATAGATAGATAGATAGATAGATAGATAGATAGATAGATAGATAGATAGTAAATTTTATCGTTTTAATAAAAGCTGTACGGTGAAGAAATACTTACCATTCATGACTGACCCATCATCATCGTCAAAAGTGTCGGAGTATTCAGTGCATTCCCCATTGCTATTTTCCGGGCTGGAGATCGCCGCAGGTCCCATAGAATCCAAGATCCGTGGTGGGTTTGTCTCTGGCCTGCTGCTCATTATTTCCGAGAGTTCTCAGAAAAAAACTTGCAGGTTTTTCTCTGAACTCCACTCAAAGGGGCGTATCTGATAGCCCCTTGCACCACAGAGATAACACGGACATAAAGGAGATAGCTGCTTCTGCATCCAGCGCTCAAAGAATATCACAGACATCTGCAGAACTTTTTGAGATGTTATAGTAATAAAATAATAACTTGGATCACATTATTGAGGAGTTTGGTGAATAAACAAGTGATCAGGAGAGGATTTATCAGTATGCACGTCTATAAAGAGGTATGTGAAAAATACAGTGAACAAGGGGTGGGGCTTGGTTGGAGATACAGTACTGAGTGTCCTTTTGTGATTTAATGCCTTTTAAACCTGTTTTACTCTGGGAAAAAAAAAAAAAATTAAAACAGCGTGTGTAAAATAAACAGCGCGTGTGAAAATAAATTGGACCTGACGCGCCTGACAAGCACTGAATAAATGGACCACTAAGGGTTCATTTCTGCATCGTCCCAGTTGTTACCTCTTAAAAACGACATTGTTTGATCTACTACAGTTATGCTTAGCAACCTTAGCTCTGTTATGCGCTCGACCTAGTAGGGAGTGGATTGAGCCACGTCCCTGAATTGACGCGATAAGGCGAGCACCGGGCCTACGTTGGGTTCACACATACAGATAGGCCGGCCATGATGCAAATTTCACCCGGCCCAGGGCCATCTTTGAATTTTTTGAGCGTTCACACATGAGATAAGATAACCTTGATGAAACAAGATAGGATTCAAAACATTAGGAGAGGCTTTCTGGCAAACAAAACAATTCAATCTTTTCATATCCAGCAAAACATGCAAACACTTTGCACAAACTGTCTCAAATGAAGCTCGCTTCACATTCTAGTCACTGTTGTATACATGCCAAGGTGTTATTTTAAGATGCCTCCCAAAATGAAAAGAAACAATGAGGGCATTTTTTTTATGTTGGTGGGATTGATTCACCTTTTGTAGTTCCTCTTCCATAAAGAAATGCATTCCAAAATGTATAGAGTTGAACCCTTTAATGAATGAAGGTATAATGCTGCTTTCTGTTGCTGGCCAGCACACTTTCCCATTTACCTGGGCCTGTAGTAAATGTGTAGTTCACAAGTGCCTGGAGAGGCTTCTCACTGCAGAAGTGCCTGCATCTTAGGACATATGTAAGATCTGCACAAAGCAATTATTCAGATAAGCTCTTCACTGGTGAGGTTCATTGGGGTTGCAGATGCTGGTTTACCATTTCAAGTAAATAAACAGCTGCACAGATCTGAGTGGACTGCTGCTCAGAGTTTTAAGAAAAGCAGGAATCATGACAAACCCAAGCAGCTGCTTCTTCACTTGTTTCACTTGGAGTGGTAAATTAGCCAATGAACCCCAACGACTCTCACCTGTGGAGAGCTTATTTAAATAATGGAATAGTGGTTTGGTGCAGCATTGCTAGGATGTGTTTCCAATAAGACGGGCTGTGGATTCTGTTTGCTTTGGGGGGTGGTAAAAGGAGACACAATGCGGTTTGACTTGCAGTGTGTCACAAGTAGTTAATTAGTTGGTTCCTGGTGGTGTTGGAAGATTGAATAAATGGTCAGTTAAAGATTGTTATGCTTTCATAAACCCTGATTTCCAAACTTGTGTTGTAGACAGTGGGGGATTGGGGGGGGAGTCTGTTACACCTAGCGTTGTCAACAGGCTCCAGAATCTCGGGACACTAAGGCAGGTCTCATTTTTTTTTGCCTCGCTAAACTGCAATGTATTGAACATGTGAAGTTAGTGTGAATTGCTGGAGCAGTTTAGTAAATGTATTTCAATGTTTAATTGTGGTGGTGATTCTATCCGGAGAGCCTCGTAACAACGATTAATTATATTGAATGGTTTATACAGTAAACAATATCTATGAAAATAGCGCAACACCATTGCTATAGATAAATTTGCACTCACCTGCACTCTTTCATTTAACCTTGTGGCAGCAGGTAAAGTTTGTATTTGTTTAATATTTCTTGCTTCATACAGTCCCGCTCAGTCAGAGACTTGGAATGCCAATCAGCTGCTGTATATGTCTGATTGAAACCTCTCTTGCAGACAGGTGTGTGCTTTTGGTAACAGTTAAGTAAAACAATTCTATTTAATTTAGTGACAGTTTGGACAATTCAGTCACTTTACTCAGTACACTGCAGTTTAGAGAGGTGAGTTACAAAACCTGACTTTCCTTAGTGTCCTGAGATTCTGGAACCTGTTGACAACCATAGTTACACATTTAATTATACAGACTTGGTCATCCTGTGGGTTTGGAAAAGATCCTATTGATTGCCTGAATATCTCACAAGGAGCTGCCATTAAATAAAAAATTGTAAAATGTCTTGTGTACATAAAATGGCAAAATAAAAAAAGTGCTCTATTTCAAGTGATCTGGTCAAACTAGTTTAGACCGCTTTTTTGTTGCTGCTGTGCAAGAAGTTTTTTTTATAGATGCTTTGGCTAGAAAAACAAGTTTGGCTTCTTAGCAATACATGTGTTTTTCTTTCATGGGGAGGGCAGTGGATGATTATGATAACATGCAGGTTATCTGAATTAGTAGTTTTTTTACTACTTTTTTGTGTGCTGTATTTGGAAACGTACCACGTTTTCAGTAGCATGCACCACTAAGTGAATAAAGCCTTAAACTTGCAACCATATAGTTAAAAAAAAAAAAAAGCAGACATTTCCTCATAAGCTTGCACTGCTGTGTCTGCCACAACAATTCAAAAGTCTTTACAAAATTCTACAGACGCAGAACCCATGCTTCAATTCCAGCAACTTAAAATCCAATGGAAATGTAACTGGAGAACTTGGATGTAAATAACTCACTGGTTGCACTGCATTTGGTTCACCACAGGGCTGTCTGTGCAGTTTTCCAGCAATGACATCAGGCTTCCAAGATTCGCCAGTGCCTGAAGAACCCTTGCACATCCTGGAATATGGGGAAGCTTACAGAAATCTGACTGAAGTGAAAATGAGTCATGTTGTCCTGCCGTGCCATGCTAACCACTGTAATGAGCTAAGCATTGGACAGCTGCTAAAATGGATGGACACCACAGCCTGTCTAGCGGGTGAGTTGCTATGCACTACATTAACAGCAGTTTGAACTCCTTGATGTGGTACATTCAAGGATATGGGCTCTGTAATTACTTGAATGCACTTTTTAAGGTGACTGAAGAATTGCGAGATATTTAGATATCATCTGTGACAGTGCATTAATACATATGTTCTACAGGACAATGAAAGCTCACCCTTTTACTAATGTACTTTTTGTTGGAGCTCAGTGTTCGGTATTGCACTGGTTGTAGGAACAGCTGTGTTTATTGCATGGCACTTCATGGATTTGCCTCTTCATCACATAAGCACTAGATGTTGTATGCAAAATGAATAATTAAGCAGCTATTATTTGAAGGGACTTGAGGTAGTTCAGTGATTTATTAAACATTGAAAAAAGATAGTAGTGGTTTATATAACAGGGATTGTTCTCTGTGTACAGGCTTACATTTTTGGCAACAAACAGCAAAAGCTGACACCTGATCAAACTGGTTATACCTAGTGTTGCGTACTTTGCAAACCCTTTTTAATCTAGTGTGGTTCAGTGGTTAGAGAAAGGGACTTGTTACCAAGAGGTTCCCAGATCAGCCATTGATTCTCCGTGTGTTAACCTGAGCAAGCCACTTAACCTCCTTGCGCCCCATCCTTCAGATGAGAACGCCTGACTCTGCAGCAGCAGTTGTGATGCATAGTTCACCCCCTAGTTTCTAAGCCGCTTTGGGTTGGGTGGGGGGAGAGCATCAGCTAAATGACTAATTAATAGTGTTGCTTGCAACTCCTTAAAATATAAAACATGTCAACAATAGAGCTGTATTTGTATCTACTTCTACTGCTAATAGTGGGTAGAATTGTTACAAGCGTTTTTCTTTTCAGCTGAAAAGCATGCTGGCTCCCCCTGTGTTACAGCATCGGTTGATGACATCAATTTTGAACACACTATCAGGTAACCAAATTTAAACCAAGTGTTTTCTGTTCCTCCTTCCATAGTGTCATTGTGTAACTGCTTGGTCAAGGATGTGGAATAACCACAGACATTAAAAAGGCATTGCAGAGGGTCTTGTAAATGGAGTTACTTAATTTATTAACTTGCAATGGAGTTGCTCAACCGTGGTTACTTGTGTAAAGGGGTTATGCTCTTTGCTGTAAGAGAGTTTAAGGTAGTGCATCTCATAAGTTGTAAAACCAGTGTCACTTTTGAACTTCTATGGAAAAACACACCCTTGTTTTTTAAAGATATCTGATAGGTGTGCTGTGTGCCCCTGTTAAAACAGTGTTTTGCTGTATGCCACCACTGTTCTATTGCCAACCTCACATTCCAGCTGTTCTTCATGAACCAGTGTGCACCTGTATAAATGGTATGATTTGCACCTGATTTACAGGTTTTGCCAAACAAATGTACGTACGTGCATTGCAATCGCATGCACTTTATCATTGGCAAAATACTCAACCAGTTAAAATGCAGGAAACGTCTGCTTGACCTTTGACATGTTACCTGTCATGTTGTTTACGGTACAGAACACACAAGTGTCATTGGACCGAAAAAGAAATTATTTTGAATGTTAACATGTGCATCATTTGTAGTTTTATGGGATTTTTAATGACCATCGCTATAGCGACGGTTTGGCTCCAGGACTCTACTTGGCTGTGTTGAAAAGGACCTCTTCCTCAAGGCCTTGTCATGCTAAGCAGTTTCACAACTGCCGTGCTGACTTTAAAACCACCCTTGGATTCTTCAGGGCTGTGCAGTGTGATTCTCTAATTGGACAAAAGGTGAAACAATAGGAGGGGCCGTGTTTGGTCTCGGGTGTGATTTGTGTGCCAGGCAGCACAGGTATTCCTGCACTACCTTTCCACTGTACTAGCACTGGTTATTGTGCAGGTAGACAGGATTTGAATTCTTCATGGCAGATGTTCTGAGTCTTCTCTTCACAGCAGGGGAAGATTTATATTTTGAGTCCAATCTGCACTTTTCTTTTTCTTTCCTAATCTCTTCAGATCTTAAAGTTCTTGCTCTCTTAGAAAGGGTTTGATACCATATTTAAAACCATGATGAAAAAAACCAGTGAAACTGGGAGGGTTCTATTTTCTGCAAAAGCTGGCAATGGGATGCCTTTTTGACAATTGATTGATACGTTTTAGTTTTTCTATAAATCTGCAGCTCACCAACAATATTTAATTTCCCACAACAACAGTAATATGATTTTTATTTTTTAATTTTTATTTGCTTTGGAGGAACAGATACTTTAGTTTTTTTGTTTCTGCGGTTCTTGGCTTGTTTGAGTGAGCGCCCATTTTTGCCAATCTGTGAAGTGCACACTATTGTCCAATATTACCTGGGCTGATAAATGATTTGACTGGAATCGAACCCACACTCATTGTCCTGTCAGACTATAGACAGCCCACTTGTAAATATGACCAGGTCGCAAGCCGTAATAAAGACTTTCTAAAACCTGTTCATCGTTCCACAAGTAAAACTTCTGAACGGATTATGATAATGCTACAAGAACCCCCAGCTGCTTGCTATGAGACTGATGAGGATAAAAACAATGTGATTAACCTTCAGGCTGCAGAGCAGACTGCACTTCTTCATTCGCGTTCCTGCCAGCCGTGAACAATACTGGCCACGATGCTCATCTGAATAATGTGCTTTTATAGGGCAAATAAAAACCTCTTTCAGGGTGTGTTTATTTTTTTAATTTAATCCCACCCACTTTGAGAATTTTATATAGTAATTTCTTAAGCTTTCCTGTTTCGAAGTTGTGCTTGGGCTGCTGTGTTCACATGGGGCTGTGTTTGGGGTCTCAGGTTTGTTTTATACTGTGCATTCTTTAGAAATCTGCCATTGAATGCATCTTTTTAAAGAAACTAATGGAATAGAATGGTAACCTTGTATTTGACTGCATGTACAACAACTGCTGATTTAAACTTGTTCTACGGTACTTTTTAATATTATATTCCTTTCCAACTGATTCTGAAATTATTCGGAATACATGTGGTAAGTGATCACTTATTCAAACAGGAGTGTCTGGGTAAATACTTGTCTGCAGTATTTGCTTGAACTTGTTCTTCCTTATCAGCAGTTTTTTTGTAATTTGTCACCAGTTCAGAATTGTCACGGTGTACCTAGCCCTCTCCATGCAATGTGCATATGTTGTTCTTGCATTAACTCAATAGTGATTGCAAACAAATCAGAGTTGTGTAGCCAGCATTGCCCTGCATTTTACTTTCTTTTATGTCAGAGGGATACGTGGACGACATGAGAAGCAGGGTCTCTGGTATGATATATACTGTATGTTAAACAGCAGCTCTAGTTGTGAATTAGTTATCCATGGCCAGTTGCTTTTTGTAGATTGCTGCTTTGAGATAATTTAGACATTTTGTGCATTTGTCTTACAAGCTTATTTAGATGTGTGCGTTTTTGTTTTTTTTAAACCTCATTTAACATAACCAGTTTCTCATTGCATGCCTTGCATATTTTATGACTGTTTGACAAGATTTCCATTCTTATGCAAAGTGGAATCTAAATTGTTTGGGACAAAGGAAGGCCCCATTATCTACTGGTCATGGCGTGGCCAATAGATAAAGATATTGGTATATGGGAGATGTCAGTTATGCTCATACCTGAACCCGATTTCTTGTACCTAATAAAACACCTCTGTTTATTACACAAGACTATCACTGAACACTATACACTGATGAAGGCACTGGCAGAAACATTTGTCTACTCCAATAACGATTGCCTTCCAATCCTTTTATTTTAGTGTTTTTGTAGTTGTGGATGAACGAGACGTTTCTTCCAAGTAAATATTACTTTCTTCCTTTCAGCGTTGGGCAAGTTGTAAACATCATGGCGAAGGTGAACCGAGCCTTCAACAGCAGCATGGAGGTTTGTTGGAAAACAGAACAAGCCTTTTAAAGCCTGGGGCTTTTGGCTGGTTTTCAGTTGTACTAAGAGGGATTAAATCAGTTGGAGAACATGGGCAAAATCAGACGGTTCATTGAGGCAGTATACTGGTTGTTGTTGTTGTTGTTATTAATGTACAAATGGAAATGTTTATTAACTCTTACTTTTCTCATCACCATTCTAAAATTGTACTTTACTGTTCAGGTTGAATATAAAGTTATTAAGCCATTTTGCACTACTGTTATAAAAATTAATAAATAAATAAGTAAAATAAAGCAGAACATTGACCGCAGAGAAATGAAACCTGACCGGGGGAGGCACCAAGTGGAGGTGAACTAAAATTCTAGTCCTGAGTCGCAAAGAGCCCTATAGCAGATGCCTACAAGTGCTCTTGTGTTTATTGATTAATGTGGACACCATGTGCTTTACCATGTGCCAACTGGACAAAGTTGTTGTTGTAGTTATTTGTTTGTGAACATCTCCATCCAGGTTTATATGATGAGTTTACACTTCAATGTAATTGACCAGGTAGCAATGCAGAATAATTTAGTTAAGAAAATTTGACACTTTAAAAAAAATTAAAAATTAAAAAATAAAATAAATTTTATCTTGGTTCTGTTAACTAACACAGGTGGGGATACTGGTGAGCTGTGAGGATCTGTACAGTGGGAACACGTGGCGAGTGTGCAAGGCATTTGCTACATTTGTGGCCAGACCTACAGATTCAGGAAAGGTAAGACTATATAAATTACTGTTGCATATGGATAGTTGCTTGGGTAACATGGAGTAATATGGTAGGTTTACAGACTTCAGCATACAATATGTTATAAAACATATACTAACTTTACAGAATACATTGGAGAAATTAATTAGTCCCTCTCCCACAGAATTTTTTTTCTTTTTTGCAAACAAAAAACTCCAAACATTTGCTCCTTACTATCACTGTACATGTTACTAGAGCGCACACATGCTATTTGTATATTGAGAAGTGTGGCAGGGTTTCAGTGTGAGCTTTAGTTCAGCCATGGAGAGATTCCGAAGACCATCGGTGAGCTCTGGAAGCAAACCTAAATTGGCACCAAATATAACGACAAAAGATGGGACACAAATACAAAATGCAAGTATTTCCACTAACTCGCCATCATAGCTTCTGTTAAAACGTCAGAAGACCGTGACAACGACCATGTAATGCAATTAATTAAAAAAAGAAAAAAAAAAGAATTGAACTAACTGACATTGTTATCAATTTATACTTAACACTGTTTTTCATTAAAGTATTTGCTGCAGAATTTTGCAGGAAACTTTTTTTTTTGGTGCAGATTTTAGGAAATTGCTACAGATTTCCATGGGGACTAACTAATACTGTAAATTATGAATATAAAAAGAGAAATATATAAAAAGTGATAAGGTGATACATCAATGCGAACTTAAAGTAATACCCAGCATTGGTGGCTATTCATCATCCATCTGCCTTTTTAGGTTCGGCTCCACCCTTTAGTCCCCAGGACTCAGGAGGAGCAGATGGAGCACAGCATTGCTGCGGAGCGGCGGAGAATGAGATTGGTGCATGCAGACATTATGAAAGATCTGCTTAGCAATGGCACCGTTCGGAGAGGTAAATAGCACCAGGATATATTGAATATCTGGAGTGCTAGAGTGTTTATTGTAGTAATCCTTGCATTATTACATTGTAGTTATTAGTCAGTATAACTGTGTGAATCCTGTTGAATCCCAGACAGTATTTGTCAGGAATTCAAGGATTCGGTGCCGGCTGAGAAGACGAGGGTGGAGAGTGTCGAGCTGGTGCTGCCGCCACATGCCAATCATCAGGGGGACACGTTTGGCGGGCAGATCATGGCATGGATGGAAAACGTGGCCACGATAGCTGCCAGGTAACTTTACTGCTGCTTTTTTGTATAACTCTTGTGGCATAGCATCACAAATACATATCTACGTTTACAGCTTTGGCCAAAAGTTTTGCATTGCCTAGAATTTTAGGATTGAGACACTGTTTTAAAATATATATATATATATATATATATATATATATATATATATATATATATATATATATATATATATATATATATATATATATATAAACCAACCTATGTGAACAACTTTTGGATCTTTTTATTTAAACTGACCAGGCATTATATTAAACGGCTCGAATATTTATTGCGTATTGATAATTGTTTTATTATTGGATGGAATTTTATTAAATTGATGTTTGTTGTTATTTACATGAATGTATTTGTTTTAAGTGCCTGTATCTACCATGATAGGCTCTCCTGGCATTGTCCAGCAGGTGGCATCCTTTCACTACCTGGGACAGGATGATCCCTCAACATGTCATGTAGTGCTGTGAGGAATCATACCGTTCATGCCCTGGCCTTATAAATGATCTAGTGCCAGTTTAGACAGACCTCTTGAGAACTTTGGGGAATAACCCTCTGGTTTTTGCACATTCTTCGGAATGCGGAAGAAGAGGGCTGCCTGTAATTACTGTCTACTTGCTTTCCAGCCGACTGTGCAATGCTCACCCCACGTTAAGAGCCATCGACATGTTCCACTTTAGGGGCCCATCGCATGTGGGAGACCGGCTGGTTTTAAAGGCTATTGTTAACAACTCGTTTAAGAACAGGTGTGTGTAAAAAAAAAAAAAAAAAAAAAAACTTTCAATGGCCGAGTGAGACCGATAGGAGCCGAGAGAAGCCAAAATAAAATGGCGCCTGAGCAATACGCATAGCCCCTGCACCACAGAGATAACACTAACACAAACAAGGAAGACAGCTGCTTCCGCATCCCGCGCTCAAAGAATATCACAGACATCTGCAGAGCTTTTTGAGATGTTATAGTAATAAAATAATGACTTGGATCGCATTATTGAGGAGTTTGATGATTAAATGAATGATTGGGAGAGGATTTATCAGTATGTGAAAAATACAGCGACCCTATGGGGCTTGCCTGGAGATGCAGTATTGAGTGCCCTTTTGCGATGCAGTGCCTTTTAAACCCGTTTTACTGTGGGGGGGTTGGGGGGGGGGTATTTAAAATGGCATGTGTGAAAATAAATTGGACCCGATGCGCCTGACAAGTGCTGAATAAATGGACTGCAAAGGGTTAAAGGTAAATGTGTTATGCTTTGCGTATCCCATCTATTTTTCTAGACAGAACATTCTTTTAACATGTTTTCGTAGCTAATGTTTATCCTGGGGTTAGCAAAATGCATACTTGGGATACCCTGAGGTTTACTTTGTGGCCAGATGTGTTCTAATAAGACATCTTGTTGGTTCCCCTGCTGCAGCATGGAGGTAGGTGTGTGTGCAGAGGCCTATCAGTGTGGACAGCCACAGCGACACATCAACAGTGCCTTCATGAACTTCGTGGTGCTGGACGGAGATGGGCAGCCCCGCGTTCTGCCTCGAATCAAACCAGAGCCAGTGGTGAGAAATACTCCTTGACAAGTGTTCAGTTTAGCCGCCATCTCTAAGGATTAGAGGATTATCTTATTTCTCAAGTTAAAGCACCCACATTAAAGGAGAAATTAGGACCTCATTTATTGAACTTTGTTGTTTGTAGCCAGTGTTTTAAGTTTGTCATTATTTTCTTGGCAGAATGGGAAAAGACGGTACCTGGAGGCCAATGCCAGGAAAAAGATCAGGCTGGACAGGTATGGAGAAGTGGGGCTTTTGACACTACAGTACCAGCTTATGCCCATGTCCCTTCTCTTAGCCCATAAATACGAACTACAGTTGCATCTTTAGCTCATCTGCCCTTGTGCTCGATGAACCCTATTTGAATATACGTTATTCCAAGGGGTGTGTGGTATAGTGATTGTCAAGACAGTAATTATCTCCCCCAAAAAAATGAAAGTGTGTATTTAAAATGGAAAACAGAAGAACCGTCCCTCTACCACCGATGGTAATGGAGATGGTGGGGGGGCGCGCGCGCATGTGTTTCGTGTTCAGCACAAGGGGCTGTACTTGCGTAGCTATGTCCAATTCGTACTATCCAACTCCTCCCTGCTATCAGCCTGGCCCCAGTGTTTCTCCATTTGCTGCCTGCCCTGTAGCTGATCCACGGGAGTCGTTCAGTGTACATTTTTGCCCATCGTCAAGTCGACCTGTCAAGGGGGAAGCATACCACCAACCTTACACAGCGCCCTTTCTGGTCGGGAGGGAGATTTACAGCTTAGATTCCTTTTCTCTCAATCACAGGCTGCTTATAAATAATTTTTATTTATTACTGTCTGGTCACAGGTTTAAAATTGTAATAAATACAAATGAGATTTATAATTTCACTCAGTCCCTACGTTGTGATCTTGTGATGTCTAGCTTTTCTTTCCCCTTTCAGTAGGTCAGTAATTACACTATGTAACACAATTTTTGTTCCTGGGTAGTAAGTGTTAGTAAGCAAAGTTTGTGGGGAATAATAGCCATTTTCTATACTTTTGAGGCATAAGCAATTAGGAAATAACACTTACTACCCAGGAACAAAAAAATAATAATTTGTTACACAGTGTTATAAATTCCCTGTCTGTCTGATTCTTTTTTTTTTTTTTTTCTAGAAAGTACATTTTCTCCTGCAATCAAACAGAGGTACCCCTGTCTGTCCCCTGGGACCCCAGCAATCGGGTAATATTAACTGCTTTGAGAGAGATGTGTGGATGTCTGCCTGTTTGTCTTGCGTTTTAGATACATTGGAGAACTGAAGATGAAACTGTGGTTAAACTTGCTTAGAACATTCTTGTTGGGAGTATCAGAATCTGGGGTCACATGGAAAGTGTCAGTCTGTCACTCTTACATTTGTGTTTATGCGGTGGATGTACTGCTTTACTGGTGGTTCACTTTTTCGTGATACTGGGAGCACTGGTTTTGTATTTTCAGCTGTGACCGGTGATGCATGTTATTGACATACAGTTCTTGTTTGTTCTTCCAGGTTTACCTCAGTTATAACAATGTCTCTGCACTTAAGATCCTAGCAGCTAAAAGAGACTGGGTCCTTCAGTATGAACGA
The DNA here is from genome assembly GCF_017654505.1 of Polyodon spathula. Lineage (NCBI taxonomy): Eukaryota > Metazoa > Chordata > Actinopteri > Acipenseriformes > Polyodontidae > Polyodon > Polyodon spathula. The sequence goes on from NC_054551.1 coordinate 29,407,385, forward strand.
AATAAGGTCAGCTCAGATTTGCTACTTGGAGTTATTAATACTGAGAACATTTGGTGTTGTGAAACCAAGAAAAAAAAAATAACATGGATTTAAATGTTTTCCTTATTGTAGGTGACTTTATACGCATTGGAAGAGGACCAGTTTCTCTCGATTAAAGTGGAAATGACGGTGGAAATGATGGCAGAGAAGGTCTTTGTACTGCTGTCTGACCTGGGCCGCAGACATGAGTGGGACCAGCATTACCAGTGCGTACCCAGAGTCACCAGCCCCTTCATCTGGCCTGTTGTGTATAAGCAACATTTAACAGTCTTTACCCTGAGAAATCAGTACTGTTCTTTTGTCTGTTACCATCTCGGTATTCAGCAATATTATATTGTATAGTGTATAGACTTTTTAATGCTCAGTTTTTTTTTTTTTTTTTTTTTTTTGTAGAAAATGTGATTTGATCTGCCAGGTAGATGAAGATGACATGATCTATTATGTGGTCACTCCCTCGGTCGTCAAAGACAGCAAGTTCCAGGACTTTGTCTTGCTGGCCTCAAGACGGAGGCCATGCGACAAAGGGTAGGAGCTTTACTGCTTAACTCCAACAGATGTCCCTAACAACATGCAAAGAGACTTTAAACATAAAGAATTGTCGGCAAAGGTTAGCAGCCACATCATTAGTGTATTCACTTTGCGCCTACCGGGCGAGCAGAGGTACATCTCAGTAGTGCAAGCACCAATAAGAGAGAGACCCATGTAGACCGTACTCAATGAAATCACAATGTAACAATAAAATAATTACTATACAACCAAACCATAACTGAACTCATTGTCGGCACACATTAATACATAGTTAGAAGAGACTTGTTTTAGCTGTGACTTGCAAGGTGAAACTGCACTGGCCATTGGCAGTCTTTGGTTCACTGTTCTCCCTCTGGACTGATAATGTTAGATATTACTGACTTCAACAGTGAGGGTGCATTTCATACTGTTGAATATCTCTGTCTTTTGTTTTTGCATGTGTCAGTTTACTGTGACCTGTCAAGCAAGCACTGCCTCATACACTCGCATATTGCCGGCTTTAATCTTTGGTGGTGGGGGGGTTGTTATTTTTAGACTACAATGACTTCATTTTTTGCTTCCTAGTGACCCTTATGTGATAGCACTGCGATCAGTTACACTGCCTACACATTCAGCCACTGCAGATTATACCAGGGGTGAGGTGTTATGTGCTGGTTTCACTATTTGGGAAGAATCAGACACTGTTACAAAGGTAAGATCTTCTCAAATTCACAAATATTGTCAGTTTTGAGAATTAGGATAGTTTCTTTACACTGTAAATCTGTGCTGGAACAGTTGTATATAATTCAACTTCGACAAGCCTACTTTGGATAGACTGTCGTATTAGTATATATGATTTATAAAGTATTTTGACTTCTTATTAGGTACTGAGTAAGGTGTCAAATCCTGTATTGTATGTAATGTCCAATCAAGTGTAGAGCTGGAGCATTTTCTATGAAGGTCAGGGTCAAATCTCTCCAGGTATCCAGCAGTGTACAAAATGTTCGTCTTTCTCTGTTTTAAACCCCAGGTGTCCTACTATAACCAGGCTACTCCTGGAGTTCTGCCCTACATCTCCAGAGACATTGCTGGACTCTCCTCCAGCTTCTGCACAACATTCACTTCCTGTAGAAAATTTCTTGAAGAAAACAAGGATTCCACACCCTCTGCTCCTTCAGAGTTGTAACAAGTTCCAGCAGTGCCAAAAAAAAAAGCTGTTTACTGTACATTGGCTGTTCACTTTTAATATTGGGTTTTAATTCAATCCCTTGCAACTAACTGGACAGCTGTTTCTTCTAGTAGGACATTTACTGTCACATATAATTCTTATGCCTTTACAGGTCTTCTCTATACAGATCATGAATGCGGTTTAGAATTAATGTGTTTTTCTTTACTGGGGAACTGATTTAAAAAAATAAAAATACAACTCTCCCATCACTTGCTGTTGAAGTGGTGTCTTGGGACTAGTTAACCAGTAAACAAAGTCCTGTCTGTGAAATTCTGTCTGTGTTCCATTGCTTTTAATGGAGAAGTTAGATTTTGTTATGTGTGTAATTAACAAAGTACTCGTGTATTTTGATTCACTTGTTTTTGCATTGGAGTCCAAGCTTTACGTCTAGGTTAAAAATTCAAACTGCTCTTCAATAAAATCAGAAAGCTCTGCTTTGCAACAATGTAACTTTAATGCCTATTGCTCTGTAAATAGGATATTTTTCTAACTTTTTTTGAACTTACAACTTCTGATGTTCTGTAACTGGTGCTGCGTGTTTTATGTTAAAGTCTTAGCAAATACTTTTATATTTTTTTTCATTGGTTTAATGTTGCTTTGTAATTGATGTAGATGTCACGTTTTCATGGAATGTGATATTACCACACATTCTGTCTCAAATAACCTCTCAATCAGTTTGTTTACATGCTAGACATATACGTAATACTTAAGCAGCCAAATAAGTATTCTGGATAATCTATTAACATGCAAGTGGAGTGTGTTATTCACATTTATATGCAGACAGAAATATTCTCAACATGACACTCACCGGGCATGCGAAATGTGTTGAGTTTTTACAACACAAGACTTGCAAATGGTTAAAAAGGGTCAAAATTGATTCTAATCACTAGATTAGTGAAAAACATTAACTTGTTTGACCACTTACTTGAATATTAAATGATTTCCTGAAAGTGGTGTTGTGTTTTTTATTTCATGCATGCTTTAGATTTTATTGGACCTGTTTCTCGTTCAGCTTGGACTAGTGAGTTTGCTCCCAGTTGTTCTGCAAATAAAACCCTTTTTATGGTGTTGGTTCTTATCGGGGTTCTTAGTGCAACTACCCAAAAAATGTATTAAGGTGCTTTGACTATGCGTTCAGGAGATGCTCTTTAGTTCTGGTTGCCTGCCACAGAGGCACAGTATTTAATGCTGAGAACAATAGAACTCTTGTTTGGGTCAATCTAGTACAACGTAATTTCTGTGTTGTAAAGCCCTTTTAAAGATAAGGTCCAAACATACCAATCTGACTTATTATAATGAGGTATCTATGATGTTGTTGTGGTAAGAATGAGGAATTTCTTCAATAACCTTGACTTTTGGTTCTCATTGATTCAAAAGTTTTGTAGCCTGACACGTTAGCAATAAGTAAAGGTTACAAGGAGATAACAATCAGATTGAAGTCCATGACCCGAGGTGCCACTAGCAAGAAGACTGGTGTCTGCAAGTCCATTTAATACATCCTGTAGTCATAGCTGTTATGTGCTTTGAACTTTCCTTGGCAGTGGGGTGTGAATGGGACCCCTAGTGAGGTTTATGTATCAAAACTGTACCAAATCCTGTAATTTCATTAAATGGCAGAGATTCCACTTGTGTAATTTAGATTATGCTGCTGACACAGGCTATCATAATGGAAGTGTTCTTTCTGGTAGACAGCAGAACCTAAACACATCATTTACATTTTACTTAAAAGATTATTATTTTTTTTTTAATAAAGAACTGGACTTCTCTTTGTATATCAGAACTGTTCTTTATTATTTTTGTGAAGTCACAGTGAATAATGCTGACTTGATAAAACATTTGAAAAAATGTTGTTTACAGGCATTATCTTTTTGTGTGAGAACTTTGGACATCTATAGAAAAATGATGTGCTACAAATCTTTTTTTTTTTTCACTGTAAATTGCAAGCCGACCCACAATTGTCACTCATTTTATAAAGCTGGTTGGTCTAGCTCCAAAAATGTCTCAATTCTTCAGTAAAGTAGAAAAACAATGGCTACAGTCCCTGCCCACCAGATTCACTCTTACTTAAAATAAGCAAGAGTTGCATATCTAATAGTCTGTTGGGCCAGAATAGAAATATCAAAATGTGCCACGAGATTTGGGCTGCATAGTAAATTCAGATGTGCCTGATTTGTAGCAGTAACAATATTCAACCAATCTGTAAGAAAACCCCCTTCAAGGAAACAGCAGTTGCAATTTTCAGCCAGTAGGTGACACTGTGTGCTATACAAATATCACATTAGAAGATAAGGTACATTTGTAATGCAATATAAAAAGGGATGTGAATCTTAGGTTTTGTAGACCTTATACAGTGTGATTTGTAAACTTAGGTAACATATTTATTTGTTTAGGTGTTTAGCTGGTTTGTAAGGCTTTGCCATTTTAATTCCAAACAGTTGTAAAATATCTATCAAAATTGTTTTGTCACTACAAAAATAAGTGTCTCCCCTTGAAACCGTATTTTTTAAAACTGCAGATTAACTAGAACATAGATTTATTTTTCAAGACTTTAATATTACATTCAATAGTAATTACTGCTTGTGTTCATAACCATTTCACTTCTAAGAAGTAAAGACATCTCTTGCGAAATTGCTACTGTAGTCCTTGTTCAGATTGTAAAAAACTTTGTCTGTGTTCCTTTCACGAACTAAGATCAGTCCCTTGTAACCAGCCATGTAGCTCCCCTGTTCCAACTGGTGTTCTACTGTCAAGGAGTGTCGAGGGGAATTCTGCTGTAGCATTTGAATTTCCAAGAATGATTTACCCAGGGCCACAGCTTGCAGCTGGTACGATACCTCTTGCCACAGTCCCTTACAAAGACTTACCATATCTTCCACTAGAGGCTTTGTATAGCCCTGGACCAGTTGCTCTTTTGGCCAGCCAGGAGCTATAGTTACATATGGAAACACCTTGTTAATTTCCTTTATAAACTGATCCCCTCCAATATACCCAGGAGTTGCAAATCTTCCATAGGAAACGTCCATGTTTATCCAAGTTGGGTTATAAAGGAGTTTCTTCTCATTTAAATGCTTCAGTAAAGTGAGTGCTGGTGTGAGTAGTTCTTGAGATTTGATCTTCAGGTATATGCCCCATGGTTTGGCGGATACAAGTATAAGATCTAAACACTCCTGCAGTGGAAAGTCCGATTCTGAGCCGTCTACCGCTGGAACCCCAGCACTGCTTTGTGCTTCTCTGATTGGTACAACAATCATCCCGCCATCTCCTTCTGCAGAACAAAAAACACCATTTATTAATCTCACGCCAATTTCTGTCTAGGTGGCCCACGATCGTGCCAGATTTGTCATTCACCAAGTAATACATTATTAATGTTAAATCTGCAGCACACTTTGTTTTCAGTAGATTTAAAAAAATAGAGTGTATATATATATATATATATATATATATATATATATATATATATATATATATATTCCCAGTTTCATAGTTAACACTCTCCCTATAAACTTGCACAACAACAAAAACATAATAGCTGTTGTTTTTTTCTTTAAGTTGCATCAGACAGATGCTTTGCAGAGTAGTCAGGATTGTTAAGTGTTGGTTGGTTGACTGAAAGGCCACTGTGCTAGGTTGCTATGGGCTTAAAAGTTGCTGTGTTCAGACTGTTGTGCAGGTTTCGCATGGAAATAGTCGCTCAGTTTCAGACTAATCCCTTGCATACATGAAAGCACAAAGAAAAGCCATTTAGTGCTATTATTTTGGCACATTCAGCAACCCTTTCTTCCAGCAAGGACCCAGATGAATAGTCCTAGAAAAAAAATTGCCATTTTTATGCCAAATAATTCCCCCCCCAGGTAAAAAGCCAACAAAATCTGACAATGGACTTGGGCTGTAGATAAAACTGACTATTACCCAATGATGAAATACCACACATTAAACTCATTAAAAAGGATGAGTTCATGGAAATAAAATTAATTTTCCTTCTGGTGTTGATAACAGCACCATATGTTTTCATAATTTCAGGACTTGGCACATGGATAGAAATACAAAATACTAACATTTTGATTTGTTTTAAATGTGTTCTACACACACACACACACACACACACACACACACATATATATATATATATATATATATATATATATATATATATACACACACACACATTACCTGTAAAAAGTTTGAGTACACTTTCTGGAAATTAGACTTTTTTTTTTTCATAATTGACAATGTTTTACGTTGTATACGTTTCTGTAAATACTTGAAAATGAAAACACATGTTACAATATACAAAATCAAAAATAAGGAGTATCAAAGCAATGTTCAAGAAAATTGAAAATTGTCTCTAAATCTTGGATTCCTCAAAATAGCCACCCTTTCCCTTAATAAAAGCCTCACAAACACATTCGGTTAACAAGTTTCAGCAGGAAATCACCCGACATGTCTTCCCAGCTCTTCTGCAGCAATTCCCAGAGATGTAGGGCACTTGTGGGTAGCTTTGCTTCGACTCTTCTGTCCAGTTCGTCCCATACAAGTTCGATGGGATTCAGGTCTGGAGACTGGGCAGGCCAGGTCATTAGATTGAGTTGTCCTTCACTTTCCTTCTTCGCAGATAGTTCTTGCACAACTTTGAGGTGTGTTTCGGGTCATTATCTTGCTGCAGAATGAAGGACTGCCCAACTAGCCGTAGATTCTGATGGAATGGCATGCCTCTGAAGTATGATATGATAGCCATGCTGGTTCAGCTTGCCATGGACTTGGTAAAGATCACCAACTCTGTCACCAGCAAAGCAACCCCAGACCATGACACTGCCTATGCGACCTATATTTATAGTAATCATGGACCCTCCCCTGTTAACAATAATTGGTGACAAAAGATTAATTAGGTAACATGCTAGTTAACTCAGAGAACATCTAACAAAGACACTTTTATACTTAGGCCAGTGTTCTAACACTGTGTTATACACATTTCAGACTTTTAACTGCTTTGGGCTTCAGACTGAAATCCCCTTGCTTTGGGTGACCATTTCATTGAAATTGACAAGACTTATATTTTCATTTAAAAATTACATTTTTGAATGCAATTGACTTATGATTATCAGCTTATATAAGTACACATATCATATGATGAAATATTAAGTGTTTATAGACATGTTTATAAAGTTAAAAGCATAGATAGTCATGAAAAGCCTGGTTTCAAGCAGGTGTACTCAAACTTTTGACTGGTACTCTGTGTGTGTGTGTCTGTAATTAATATACTATATATATATATATATATATATATATATATATATACACACACACACACACACACACACACACACACACACACACATATACAAACATACACACACATACAGAATTTCATTTGTTTCTATAAATGTGTACATGTTGACCCATGACAATGCCCCCAACTTTGGAGCTGGCAACAATATCAACACAAAGCAGCACTTATATGCAGTGAGTGAAATATGAAAGTAATCTGAGAAGTCATGATTCTGACACAAACTGGTCACCTTAGCTTTACCTGTAAACTCTCTTGATATTTGTGATTTGACTGTGAATAAACTGTCTTGTTCAAGTAGGATGAATGTTTCATTAAACCGATTACAGTAAAGACAGTTCTTACTGCAAATGTTCCTTTACCTTTAAGCAAAGTCATCAGTGTGATCCTGTTGTCAATGCTGTGCCATCGGACGTAGATCCCATCTGAGTTCCGAGGCTTAAAGTAGTCAATCAGGTTTCCTCCGGAGTAAAACCGTCTACTCCTGTTTGGCTGAACTGTGGGAATATTGTAAAATATTGTGTGAATTCATTCAGCTGCCAAAGCCAAACCAACATTTCAATGAACTTGACTCAAACCGGCTCACTCACGGCTGGGTGGATGGCCAAGTTCCACCAGTTCAAATGAGGCCGATAGGAAAAGAGATTTCTGTAGATAAAATGTAAACCGGTAATAACCCTACCGCTAACACATTTTCTTATGATTTCCCTGTTTTTGATGTTGATTTAGGTTTTCCAGACTTGTTGTTTTACTTTGGCTCAGATGAAGCCAATGTATAAGCTTGCTTCCTTTGTTACAGGCAATAGGACCCCTTGTGATCATTTTCACTAGATTCTAAGCTGCACACACATGAGGACAAGATCATATTGCCTCAAACACAGGAAGTGAATAAGCTGCACATCTTTCGTTTAAAGCCTAGATGACTGCACATTTAAAATCCTGCTTTATACTGACATGCCATTTCTTTGAAGGCTGATAAGACTGGGTCGTAGATGTCATAGTAGATCTGATCTGGCTGGCTGTTATCTCGGATGAACAGAAGGTCCTCCACAGTGATAGGGTCGTCCTTTTCCTGCCACAACATCAGGTTGTATCTAAAAATAAAAGAACCATGAAAATGAGGAATTCATATAAAGTAGGTCACATAATACTACAATGGCAGGGACCTGGCAAAGGAATAAGGGTTCTAAAAGAACAATGCATATTTTAAAACTGAAATACAGATATAAACCTGTTGCATGCAGTTCTCCTTCAAACATAAAACTGTACGTGTAGCTGGTTTCTGTATTCTACATTTGAACTGCTGTAGAACAGCTCAGCCTGCAACGAGCAACATAACGTACAAATCCAAAATAAACAATTTCTCTCTGCAAATGGCTATCTGTGTAACTGTTACCTGGGGGACTGTTCCAGCAGCCACTTCAAGTGTGGCCAAGCATTTTTACCCATAACGGCTTGGATAGGGAAGGTAACTTTCTGGGTAACATTCTTCAAGAGTTCGTACATATCTTCCACCATAGCGCGTGTGTATGTCTCGTTGGGCAGCAGGGAGACATACAGCACCTTCCAGCCAGGTGAGATTATAGCATTGGGAAACTTCTCCTGAATGAGGTTCAAGAAACTAAAAGAAAAATAATAATATTATATCTGTCATAGGCATGCATAACAATTTAAAATAAAGATTTATTAAACTGTACTCAGTTGTTGTTGGTAGTGTCTTTTTTTAGGAAACTGCATATTTATTAGAAATTCACCTGTAAATAAACTACCTATTTAATGCCTATCTTCTCAATGTCAAATATATTGGACACTGACCAGCAAGGGGTTTAACATGCATTTTAATGACATGATTTAAATGGGATGAGGAACTCTGCTCAGTCAGCGGCCCTTGAGATCTATTACAGTCCAGGTCTGTTCCAAGCAGGTCCTAAATTAGTTCATTGAACCTGCTAAAAACCCAGACTGGAATGGATCACCAGGGCCAGTTGTGCACCGCTGCTCTAGACAAACTCTAGGCATGCTAGTGAAACCAGAACCCAGAACCCCTCCGAATTCCTGCAAACACCATAAAACATTAAGAGACATCTAAAAAAGCAATTGAAACGACATTAGAAGCCACTTGTTTTCACAGCTTTTACAGTAGCCTTTAATGAACCCCTATTATTCAACAATATAATAATAAACAGGGAAACAAATGACTTGGGAGTGCGTAAGAGACCTTCAGTTAAACGACTCTGATATTTCAGTTTTGTAGCATCTCAGTGTTTGTCTCCTTTGAAAAAGCAGAAGACTGGAGTGAAGAGGTAAAGTGCCCAAGCACACTTACCTAGTAGCATTCACTACTTCTATAAACCCAGGAACATTAGGGCCATGGAGAATATCCGCATTCAACCAGACAGGTCTGTTAATGCCACTTTCCAAAGCTTTCTTTTTTAAAATATCCAGAGAGGGACCAACTGACTCGATGGTTTTAAAATCCAACTTAATACCTGTTCAATACAAGAAGGCTAAACTTTATAATTGTGCATGGAGAGACATTTCACCTTGTTCAGTGATTTGAGCTGTAATCAAGAAAGAATCCCCATCCTGTATGTGCACTATAGGTTTTAGAATTAGGAAGCAAAACAGAATATGCACATGAAGACATCAAGTCTGAGTTCACCTTTACTGGACTTGAGAACAGCATCCAGCCACTCCTGGAGAGTGTTATCGCTATAGATGTCAGGTGGGTGGGCCATGATCGGGGTGCTTGTCTGGCCATCTGTGTTGTAACCTTCAATGTTAACATCTGCCTCCAGGACCATTGCATCACCTTTTGATAAAAATAATTTAAAAAAAATAAATAAATGCTGAAGGAAACACCAATAACCTTCCATAGACTGAACATGGTAACAAATAACACCACCACCACATGTCTTATTATCACAGGCAGGCCCAATGTTCTGCCTTGAAACCACCTGAATCTTTGTTCTGCCTTCAAATGATCACTTAATTAATACCAACTAAAACACACATTCTTTATGGATCTATACAATAGCACCAAGATGCCAACTCGGTGAAAGCCTGTGTACTTTATTTCTCAATGTACCTGGGAGACAGCAATCCTTCGCTTTGTTCCACAAATGCAATGGGAATATATCAGAAGGAAATACTTAATCTTGAAAGTAGTCATTTTGATTGGAATACGGCAAGTTGTACACAGCAAACCGAAATGACAGGTAGGATAACAACTTGTGCCTAATATGAAACGCATGTTATATAATTACTTTCAGAAAAAAACTAAAAAAAAAAACCACAAAAACACTTCAGTTTTACAGGTTTTCATGTCCCAGTTTACACGTATTTACACAATAGTGTTCAATGGAACTGCGTCTGTGTTTACAACACAGATCTTGGATGCAGGCACAGTCAGCTGACAGACGCATACACTCCTCCGTTGAGTACAATGCAGCCATACTCTGTTTTGAGTGTACATATACAGTTTATACCTGTACACTGGTATATGTATGAAGTACTTAAAAAATAGATGGTGATTAAGTAGATTCAAGAAAATGCACAGAGTCCTTTTCTTCAATCAGTTGCCAGGTTTATTGAAATATGCAGGGAGTCTGGTCCCAGGTACAGGACAAGCAGAATACTCAAAATTACAATGTTTGCGTGACATTAAATACCCTTCTGTATAGATGGTCCACCTTCCCTTTCTCTGACATTAACCAATGGTCAAGGTACAACACTTTATTCTGTTAATTTAGTGTGTGTGTGTGTCTGTATGTATGTGTGTGTGTGTGTGTAGTCTAATGTGACAACCTCTGAACTCAGTGCATTCTTCACACTCCTGGAGACAAAAGGTTTTTGTTATCTCCTTGCGACCCCCTTTGATACCAGTGGGATTATCTCATTTGATCTCTCTGAAGTCTAGAGCCTGTTCCCTTCTAGTCCACAGCATTGTTATCTTATTAGCTTGCAGTCATTGTTGGGCAGTTTGTAGACGCATCGTCTCTATCAGTGGTTAGCAGTACATGCAATTTGAACCAAACAATCTGCTATCTGCAATATTAGTCTCTTTTCAGAAAAGAACACCAGTATAGCTCTGCCAGTCCACATGCGTAGCAAACCCCTAATCAATTCTCAATCCATGTTTTCCAACAACGTATATACCCATTTCTTTTGAAATGTATATTTCATTATATTTTTCCACTGTTTGTAGTCGTGCTGTATATGCACTCATTTTCACAGCCTTTTATGTTTAATTTCCCATTTAAATACGGTGTTTCCGAGATGTAAATGTTAGATATGATGTTCACGAATAAAACTTTTCAGTTGTATCCGGTAGTATAGCTTTCATTTTCATAACGAAGCAGTTCAAAAACGTATGGGTCAAAGTGACCCACGGTTCTAGGTAGTTTGAAAATCAGGTAGTTCTAGTGTTAACGTTCTGTTTTTTTTTTAATACATAACACCTCAAATCATTTACACAAACTTTAATCAAATAAAACCATAGCTTAATAAGTTCATAATCATTTTTTGTTCCATCTATAAGCTGGCCAAAAACTCAAATACACTCCACCATACAACAATTAAAAAGTTACTTTTCAAGGCTTTCTCCATCTCATTCCTGTTGTTAGCAGAGTGATACCAGGACACCAGCAACCCATCCTTCTTTTGTAGGAGGCCGAGATCCAGCAGGTAGTCCAGCATATCTCCATCAGTAGGGAATGAAAATCCTGGCTCCTGAGCTACAAGAGAACAATCAGTACACATTCCATTGGCTGAAATCTGCAGGTCAAGTTGCCACTGAAAGACAGGTTTGTCCTGGTTGATTCACCCCCACCCTCTAGAGTTCATGCAACATATTTTCATTAATTTAGTGAAAGAATATCAGTTATATATATATTGAACCGTTCTGCTATCATGTTATTTGTAAATAGCATGTCAACTCACAAGATGACTGGAACAGTTTGTTAATCAGGGAGGAAAATCTCACTCATATGCAGCAATGCTATGCAACTAAATGATAATTACTGTCCAATTAACAAAAATGATCAGCATAATAAACTCTTAGCACTGAGAAATTAACATTTTAGTATCAGCTGCCTTGCTATATATTAAAAAAAAAAAGTGTAGCTTACGTCTAAGTGTTTGAATACATGGAGATATCTGCAGTCTGTGTGTCTGTCTCTTTTTTTTTTGGTGAAGAAAGACAGGCCAATTTTTTCAACGACGGGCCAGCTAACACAATTCGAATAAGCAACGGCTCAAAGAGATCGTTTAGCGTTAGAAATAATGTACTACACCAGACGCCATTCTGCACCATGCAAGAGCATGGCTGGCATTTCTGCACATACACTTGACTATGTACATCGCATGGCCTAACACCACTGACCTGGTCAGCAGGTATTTTAGGATGCATGGAACGTGAAAGACCACCTCGTCAGAAACTGGTTCTCGCCAGTGAAAACCAAAACTAGCTAGAATTGTTTTAATTTAACTAATTTGCCACACAGTTGCTTCAGGTTAGTAATCGCATATTGTTGCTCCATATCCACTAATAACTGTACTAGCAACAATAAACAACCTTCTGTAGTATGTGATGAGCAAAACACACAATGACTTTCTGACGCCTTGTATAGTTGTTGTATGTTAAACTATAAAGATAGCCCAATAAACACTGTTATTAGTTCTGTACTACTAGAAAGTGCCGTACATTATCCTTCGCCTTTGAAACACAACAGATCCCCTTTGTTTAACAAAAAAAGTATAGGTTATTACCTGGACAAAAAGTTCTGTTCATGGAAAATATGATTGCAACCACAAGGACCAAAGCAACAAAAATACAAATTGCTGCCATCGTGAGTTCTTCCCGTAATATACAGCGCTTCTTCTTCTTTACGACCATTTTTTCAATTTTCCTGTGTTTAGACATCGTACTATTGTAATCAGTCAGGATGCCACCCTCTCTATATCTGCGACTGATTGTCTTTAAATCATTCCACCAGTTTCCTGTGTTTGTGCTGTTCGTGTCACTGGTGTTTAGGAAGTGCCCACAGCCGACCGTCAAAATGTGACAAACAGAATTATTGTGGTATGACATAAACACTGGTTGAAGCCAGCTGACGCCTGTGTTTGCTGACTCGCCAGTAACGCTGATTCGTCAAAAGCACGGCGATGCGGGTCTATTAGTTCTTGTATGAACCAGTTAAGCCTTTGCTTTACACAAATTTAGAGGCAGTAATGCAAACAGCAGTGTCCGTGTGTGAAATTTAAACACAACAACTTTTCCCAGGCGTTGCAACTTTAAAAAAAAAATCGGAAGAATACACGTTTCCACGCAGGATACAGTTCAACTTGAATTGCAAAAGTTGTTTCTCATTATGTTACGTGTCTTTTGTTGCTATACAACACGTAATTATACAAGTAAAAACGTAGCATGTTATGTTTGCCTTAGTGTGACAGTTCTAGGCAGTCCTTTAAGGCTCTTAATGGGTTTGAAAAGACTACAAAGGCAATAAATAGTCTTTGGTAGAAGCAGGTATAGTCAAAATGTCAATACAATAATCTATTTTAATAATGTCATTGCTACTACTCAGTCAGCTATTGGTTTTAGTAAACTCATTTTATGTTAGTCTATTCTGTTTGTCTGTTCAGCCATGTTACTACTGCAGTAACATGGCTGTTTTACCATACTGCTGATAGTACAATGTCTGAAACTTTCCCTCAGACTCAGTGGGGTGTCATACAATGTTAACCCAATGAGGCTCTGGCAGCTTGACAGGAACTGAATATTGTTTCCCACTGCATGCCATGAAGGTCGAGGAACTGTAGAGTCTTCATCCCATCCCAAAAGTAGCTTCCTGGAAGCTGGGTTATCCGTAAAAATCTATCTGTGTGAATCCAGTTTAACATTTATATTTACAGAGTATAAATCTTACATTTCCAGCAATACATGGTTAAATATGGGCAAATTTAATTATTTTTATTGCTTAAAAACAGCAAAAAAATCAATTTTTAAAAAATTGACTTAAAGTTGAATGTCTATAACTGTATCAAGAAGTATTTCAAAGGAAAGAAAAAAAAAAAAAGTTCGTCCATGCTTAAGTATTAATGATTTGGAGTTGGACACTAGAATGTCACTGGCCTCCAGTGGGGGAACACTTGTCATCGTCTTGAAGTTTATCCCGTCAATGAATGCTCTATAAAGCAAAGCAACAAACAAAAATACAAGATGAGCTCAGATGTGTTTCAGGACAATATTTATTTCTGTTGGAAAGCATAAATAAAAAAAAGAATAAATAAATACTTAAACAAACAAAAATCTCATACTTGCCACGCATCAAAAACACCACACTGACTTTAACAAAATAAAAATATATCTGTCGTCTCAATAGCTAGTCGGCAGACACCCCAAACGCTTTATGGGTTGGTCGGGTTATGAGCGTAAAATAAACTCATGACAAGCTAGTTAACCCCAAATGCATTTATGACTTAGTGCATTAGAAATTACCTCGAATAACTACCATGTCACACACGGTAATAAATTCATTTCTAAGGTATTGTATTATTTCTTGTACTACTTGCCTGTTGGAGTTCACAGTATTATGCCTGTAACTATGACGACAGTACAACTACGGAAAGCAGGACATTGTCGATATGTATATTTTAAATATTAGTATTTTTTTGTGAGTATATATCACTTTTTATTTATTTTTAATTTGTTTTCTTGCATAACATGTAAATAATTACATAAGTATTGTAATAAAAATAATTACCCCTTATAACGGTGTTTGTTTTGACCCGCATAAAGATGTCTTCCGTGACACACGTAATGTGAGTGCAGTTTACGTTATTAAAATCAACCACACTTTAGTGTACATTGGAAATCAAGTAACTTTAATAATCTAATGAGCTTCTTTACAGCTGTTAATGTCATATAAACTGTAGCTCGATATTTAAAAAAAAAACATATTTTACCCTCACAAAAATGGCTGCCGGTACTCTTTTCAGCAGCTTCCTGGTTTATTTTGTAATCTCGACATGATGAGTGAGCACCACATATCTCCAGACGTCCCTTTGCAAAAAGCTACCAAGGGAAAACTTGACAAGTTTGAAACAATTAGAGGTACTGGGTATTGCTTTTTCGTCAATCACGTGGAAATATACACAAGTGTAGTAATGTAGCAAGTTGTTTTAATCGCAAACCAGTATAGCTCCAGAAAGGCCCTGCAGTACACCGTTACAGTGAACTTAAAATTACTGCATAGCTTTTTTGGGGAGAACAAAACTACCATGTGGAGAAATGTAGTATGGTAAACGTCACAAATGACGTACCAGTTTATTTAACACAGTGTGGTATTAAAAATGACCGAGGGATATTATTTATTTATTTTATCATCATACTCATTTTAGATTTGTTGAGCGCTTTAAGAGAATGGCTTTTGCTGATTTTGACGCTATTATTGTATGGTACACTACCTCAGTGCAGACCGGCTGTAGGCAGCTTTAAAACATTGGGGCCATATGACTAGAGTACTTTACAACAAGCCAATACACAGCTATATAATACAGTACATTTATGTCGTTTTATTTCTGTAGGCAAGGCTGTACAGACTGGCGAATTCTGGGACATAGTTGTTATCACAGCAGCCGATAAAAAGCAGAAACTGGCCTATGAGCAACAAATAGCTGAAAAACTAAGAAGGAAGGAACTTCCACTCTGGGTTAAATATCATGTGTTTGCTGACCCCCCGGGAGTTAAAATAGGCAAGTACTGTGGTGAATGTTTATCAGATTTTCCTTCTTGCTCAGCTAAGCAATTTAAATGCAGATTAAATCAAAAAGTTTTGCAAGTCAAACACATTTTGTTTTGTTTCTAAAGGCAATGGCGGGTCCACATTGTATTCCATTCAGCACCTGCAAGAGCAGTATGATGACAAGTTAAGCACATTTAGAACCCTTCTAATCCATGCAGGTAATCTACCTCAGTTTTGGATAGTTATTATAGTACATTTAAATTCATGATAGACTTTGGCAATACTGACATTAAATATAATTATTTGTTTTTTTATTTTATTTATTGTGGCCCAGAGATACGACAGACACATTTTTATTGCATGTATTTCTTTTTTTATTGAAATACTGCAGAAACTGAGTGTGTCACACTTAAGGCCCAGGGGCTGGCAACAATCTGGTTGGCAAAATATAGAGTTATTTTTAAAATCCTATTGATTTCTAATACACACTTACTGTAAACCCAGAATATATCCTAGTTGGCAGCAACAGTGGCTTGCAAACGACGCCACTGTCATGTATACTGCTTATAAGCTGTTAAAATGTTGTCATTGATTGTACAGTGCATTCAATGGATTTCTAATATTGTGAACTTTGTGATCAGCATATGAAAACAAACCCAATATAGATATTTTGTAACTGCATTCCAGTCAAAATGTGTTTTTTGTTTACAGTTATATATTTTAATATTTTTTCCTATATTTTCATAGGGGGGTATAGTCAACGATTGCCTAGTGCAAGTGCACTGGGAAAAATCTTCACAACCCTTCCGCTTGGAGACCCTGTGTACCAAATGCTGGAGCTCAAACTGGTTATGTACATCGATTTTCCTTCACACATGGAGCCTGGAGTTCTGGTGACCTGTGCTGATGATATAGAACTTTATTGCATAAAAGAAAATGAGACCATTAGGTTTGATAGACCAGGTTTTACTGCTTTAGCCCACCCCTCTTCACTTTCCATTGGAACCACGCATGGAGTATTTGTTTTGGAACCAAAAGCAGAGTCGGAGTATGGCATGCTAGAGTACAGGTCGTGTCACAGTTTTCTGCATAAGCCGAACATTAAGACAATGTACATCAGTGGGGCAGTGTGCAAAAAGGTGAAGCATTTCCCACGTTCATTTGGTGAAGTAGGTGATAACAGTGCTGGTGAGTTTGTTTACACTGATAGCACTTATTACATTGACCATCCGACTGCAAAACGGTTGCTGGTGCTGTTTAAAGAAATCGGGCCCCTTGATTGTGAAATAGACGCATATGGTGACTTTCTCCAGGCACTGGGGCCAGGGGCTACTTCAGCATATACCAGAAACACAGCTAATGTCACTAAAGAAGATGCAAAACTAGTTGAAGTAAGAGAGAAGATATTCTTTCTCCTTAAAGGAACGCCGCTTAATGTAATTGTCCTAAACAACTCCAAATTCTACCACATTGGCACTACCCAAGAGTATCTCTTTCATTTCACAGCAGATCTGAATCTAAGGGCTGAACTCGGTCTGCTTTCTGAGGCTTTTAGCATCTGTCCCACTGATGCTGCTCTGAATGTCTCCGCTTGTGTTATTCACAGCCTTGTGGATCCAAGTTGTACTGTTGCTCCAGGCACAGTGGTTGAATACTCCATACTTGGTCCTAATGTTACTGTAAGTAGAAACAGTATCATCAGTGGCTGTTGGATATCTGGCAACACACACATCCCGTCAAACACCTTTATGCATTCATTGAGTGTGAATGTGAATGGAGGCACAAAGTTTGCGACTGTAGTATTAGGCATAGATGACAATCTGAAGAAAAGCGTTGCATCAATAGCGGATATCATCGATCTTCAGTTTTTTGGAACAAGCCTACTGACATGTGTTGACCTCTGGGGTCTGTCTGCTTCTGACCTGGTCTCATCAGTTGACAGATCCAGGATTAGTTTATGGAATGCCAGAATTTTTCCAGCGTTCCCTGATTTGCAGAGCTCGGTTACAGCATCTCTGAAAATGCTTGAAGCTTTGTACAGCAAGTCCAGCTACAAACTTCCCAAGGAAGTTCAGTTGCTTTCCTTGCAGACAATTCTTAATCACAAGGACATTGGGGAAATGCTTAAATTCAGACAACATCTTTACGAAGAAATAAGCAGGCATAGATTGAAGAACAATCCTAAGTGAGCTAAAGATGAGAATGCTGAAAAGAACTACAGATTGTTGAATGACTCGCCAGTCTGATTAATTGCAGCGAGTTACAAGTAAACATATGCTTGAACGATTTGTATGACTATATCAATAAACTGCACCAAGTTGACGGCTATGTAAATAAAACAAGGAAATCTGCCTATGAATAATTTTTCTCTTTTTTTTCTCTTGAGTGAATATAGCCAAAAACTGATGCTGTCTGCATAACACTGTCGGTCATGCCAAATGTCAGTTGTTTTACAGACACATGACAGGCTGCTTCAGTTACTGTAGTGTGTGCTTTCATTGAATATATAGCTGCCAATTCATGTAAGGTGCATAGTTTATGTATATGTGCCACTACAGATGGTTTGCAAGTGAGGCACTAGCTGAGAGAAAAGCTGTGATGATGAGATGATGACATCCAGTTGAGCAGCTGGCTGTACGTTCTTTTATTCCCTAGAGAGAGAGAGAGAGAGAGAGAGAGAGAAAGTTCTGTTCACTATCACAAGGACAACTGGCTCCTCCCCTAGATTTCACAATACCCTCATAAAACTAAATTTCCCTTTAAGCTTTATGAAAGTTTGATATGTTACTGGATACATTTTCGATATTTTTTTAAAATGGAAAAATATAATCAGTATGAAAGTGTTTTATTAAATGACAAATAAGTCAATTACAGGTACAGTAAACACCAGTAGCATTGATACAATGCTCAACATTTGTTAATAAACGATACTATCTACATTTTCAAAATAGACCACTTACAGTAAATAATGACCACGTGACAGCAAAATGTTTTATGTCAGTTTGAAATCAGCTGCCATGCCTTTAAAATAGAGGTATATGGTGACTTCCTGCTGACACTGGGACCTGGGGCTATTATAACAGAAGAAGACACAAAACAAGTACCACTCAGTGTAATTGTTGAACCAGTAAACAACTCCATATTCTGATACTGGCAACCCTGGCACTGTCCAATAGGGCAAGAGTGCTACTTTTAACCAATCATCAAATTACATGCATCACAAAACAAAAATAGATTGTTAAACTGTAGATTTCAATTTAGACACTTCTATGAAACCTTTATGTAAGGTTACCTTGTTTTTACTATATGAGAATTGAGCAGGTTTGTGGTTTTTACAATGGGAACAGTAAACTGGAGGATCCATTACCATCCCACATTCCTGTCGTTTCTCTGTTGTGACAGCAGGCAACATTGCCTGATTCACTGTCATTGTTGTCTGACATTCCATGTGAAGACAGGTTATTTTTAGCTAGTGGCCATGATCCGAAGTTTATCAGCAGGACTGCCACTGTGCTTGAGTAAGGAATCATATTACTTTTACTTTAAAGTCCTTGCCCTTTTTTTAAAGTAAAACCACAGTATTCAGGCAAGAGAATAAATGGGGAACTACAAATCCAGGCCAACTCAGACTTGTACAGGTAATGAAATTTGTTTCTTGCTAATACAAAGTTTTTGGCAATTGTCATCAGGCTTTTCTGCAAAAGATTAAAAACTGAAGTAACAAGGTATTGCTTCTATTTATAAAGTCTGTTAAATTACACTGTGATTTGTTTTCAGAAGAGTATGTAACAGTAAGAAATGTCCTGTCATTGTAACAGACAGTTTGTATTACAATGAATAAAAATGATAGATAATATTTTCCTTTTCAGTTCATCAGATAACTTTTTGGCTGAGACAGAAACTTTCCCTTTTTACTTTAGAAAATGAATGTGATAGCACTGTTGACAGCATTATCCTAATATGGATAGACCCTCCCCCAGTTGTAGTATGTTTTTGCCTTATATTTCTATTTTTAACTCTTTAGTTGAATTTCAATGTAAATATGTAGCCTTTTTGGAGGGGTGGGGTGGGGGGGGGTATGTTAATTTTCTTTTATTGAATCGTTGGCACTGAAAATGATACCTACTCTTGCACTAGATGAATGGAAGAAGAAAGTTAGCGAATCCTATTCTGTGATACTAGAGAGGCTGGAGGATGATCTGCATATCAAAGAAAACGAGTTGCTGGATTTGAGGCATGTCTTCAGGTAGGATATCAAGTAGCTAAGTTAATTTATACAGTATGCTGTTTCTATAAATTATTTTAGAATACAGTATATTATTTAGTTATTATACTACTGGACAAAAAAAGGATTATAGTTGGGCAGAAATGATTTGCCAAACTGGCCAACAATTCTCGGTATGGTAGGGTCTTATTGTGATGATATCATTGGCTGGAATGTGCATTTTCTCCTTTTCTATTTTAAATTCATTAATTATAACTGTTCTTACTCTGCCAGTGAGACTATATTGTTTTTGTGCGTTTTTATGTCTCTTTCTCAATTGTAATCTTTTTTTTGAAAATTGAAAAAAGCAGTTTGTCATTTACAAAATGATTCTTGATTGTAGCCAACACTTGTCTAGAAAACTTTCATGAATATCAAACTTAATTAATCAATTAATTAATTAAAACACAGCTTTATTATTTTTCTATTTTTTTGTGTCTCTTCAAATATCCAGTTTATTTACAATATCACAGTTCTAAAATTGTTCATGCTTCTTTATATAGTTCAGATGAGGCCTTCAATAAAGTTAACCTAAATTATCGTACAGAAAGTGGGTTGTCCTTGCTTCATCTCTGCTGCATATGCGGAGGTGAGTATTACTGTAAGGTCCACAGACTTGGGTAAAGAATGGGTAAAATGTGAAATTGCTTACCAGTGCTTTACATTAACCTGCTGTGCTGGAGGTTTTGTGATTGTGGGAATGGAAAAGCTGTTCTAGCTTAACCATCAGAGCCAACACCAGAAACTAAAACCATATTTAAACACCTGTAACTCAAAGATCCACAATCAACTGTTAATACCAAGAGGACTAACAGAGTTGCACTTTAGGATTTATTTTCAGAACATGTAATAATTGTTTAAATAAAGAACAAGAACGTCAGTAATTTTGTTACCTTCACAATACTCTATACGATTCAGGTAACAAGGCTCACATCCGGACCCTGATGCTAAAAGGGTTGCGCCCATCAAGACTGACAAGAAATGGATTTACTGCCCTCCATTTGGCAGCATACAAGGTTAGTTGAAGCATTTGGGTTACCCTTTGTGGAGCAATAGAACTCCATGGCCTGGATCTCTTGCTTTACTTATAAATAAGCTTCCTTTTGTTATCAAGTTGAACCTGCCCCCTAATTCTGTGTAATCATGGGCTAGAACTAAAGCTATGAGCTTTCACTGTTTGAGGTCTCATCCCCTGATTGCACACCCATTTTATTAACGTGCACTTTGCCTGTGAGTGAGCTGTGTGGTTGTTTTTCAGGCCAATGCAGAACTGGTAACAGCCTTGCTACACGGTGGAGCCGATATTCAGCAGGTTGGGTATGGAGCTCTGACTGCTCTTCACATCGCCACCGTGGCAGGTCACTATGAGGTGGGACCTGCATTGAGACGCAAAAATGTATTCAAAAGTGTTTGTCTTCACACGAACAACGTCAGTATGACATGCCGATTGTATTTCATTGCATTGCAGTTGTGTGATGGTTGTAAAATATGTACAATTATTTTTTTTACATGTATATTGAGCCTCCTTGACATATATAATAATAATAATAATAATAATAATAATAATAATAATAATAATAATAATAATAATAATGGTGAGGCTGGATCTTGTGCCTCCATGGTAGGGAGGATGGGACACCACCCCCAAAAGTGGAGAAGCCAAAGCATCTCAGACAAAAAGGACACCATGTAGGATCTCGGGTCTATAGGAGGCTGTGTGGTCCGTTGCTTAAAGATAAGGCCCAGGCTCGCTGACTCACTGTGTGACCTTGAGCAAGTCACTTAACGTCCTTGTGCTCTGTCTTTCGATGCATATTCACACACCCTAGTCTCTGTAAGTCGCCTTGGATAAAGGCCCTGCTAAATAAACAAATAATAATAATAATAATAAATAGGGAGGCTTAGTGTTTTAAAAGGGCACTGCTTAGGTGCAGCCATTGCTCCACCTTACTAGCAGGGCATCTGTCTTGAATGTCTTTTTCTTTTTTAGGCTGTTGACATTCTTCTCCAACATGGAGCGTATGTTAATGTCCAAGATGCTGTATTTTTTACATCTTTACATATTTCAGCCTACTATGGCCACGAACAGGTAACCTATGAACATGTTTTTTTTTGAGAACCTTGCTATCTGGTTACAGTGTAAATGCAGTAAAGCAAACAGTTTGTGTTGCTGTCATACTATTGTGAACCACTTGATTAGATATTAAATATTGTTTAAGGTTTTGGTGCTGTGAGGTACTTTTGCTTATATTCCTCTGGCATATTGCATGTTTTTGGATAACCTAATTGTCATTTACAATAAACTATATGTGTATAGTTTAGACTGTCTCTTGTAATCATTTTTATTACTTTATTTTAATGGCACTTTCCTTTTGAGTTACTGAACGAACATGCCCTTGTTTGTGTAGGTCGCCAGGCTGCTGTTGAAGTTTGGTGCTGATGTGAATGTGAGTGGGGAGGTTGGAGACAGACCCCTTCACCTGGCAGCAGCTAAAGGGTATCTGAATATCGTCAAACTGCTAATGGAAGAGGGCAGTAAGACTGACGGTGAGACACACGACTTCTCATATTACTGGAATATTATATAAATGTATTAAACAAAAGGATGCTATTGTGTGTGTTCAATTTTTACCTGTTTGTTAATTATTTGCCTTTCCGTTACAGTAAGTAGCAGCATGCCTGTTTCAGAAAACAGCAGGGGGAGCACTGGAGCCAAAAAAAGATGGCATTGAGGCAATGAATTAAATAAACAATGTTTTTCTTCCTCCTACGGTACTTGCAGTAAATGGCTTCTGACAGCTGAAAAAAAAAAAAAAACATTTGAAAAACAAGATATTATTTGTAATATGATATCATATCTATGGGGGTTTTGTGAAAAAAAAAAAAAAAATATGAACAGAATGTAACACACCCTTTTCTTTAGCTAATGCCCAGGATAACGAAGACCACGTTCCGCTCCACTTCTGCTCTCGGTTTGGCCATCATGAAGTTGTCCGCTTCTTGCTGCAAGGCAACTATAAGGTCCAGCCTCACTCTGTTAACATCTATGGGGATACACCATTACACTTGTGAGTACTGTAGGCTACTGATGAGTGTTACACTAAGAAATTATCTGTATTGCACTGGTGGATCAGTCTCGAGAGCTAAATACAGAACATAGCTTGGGTAGGCCAATAAGCCTCAAGACATATTGCCAAGTGTATAAATACATTGTGATATAAGGAGGTCTTACTGTAGGTGAATAGCGCCCATTATTAGTGGTTGTACAACCCTATCAGGCATGCCTTTAAAATTCTGTTTCCTTCAGGGCTTGTTACAATGGGAAGTTTGGTGTGGTGAAGGAGATTGTTCAGTTGTCTGGGGTGGAGAGCCTGACTAAGGAGAATATCTTCAGTGAAACAGCATTTCACAGGTGGAGTACATACCTGCATATCTAATATACTGTAATTTGAGACAGTCAAGGTAAATATCAGTGTCCCTTTCCGTAATTCTGATGAAACAGAAAGAATATATGGGAGTTTTTTTTTTTTTTTTTTTTTTTTTTTGTGGCTCTGCAACAAACCTGGACAAAGGGAATTGTTTTTGACCATTTTTCACCAGGTTTATTTTGATTCAGTTTATTTAACAAGCGGTATTGATGTTGCCTTTTAGAGGTGGTTGTGCAGCTTTATTGTAAATGTACTAAGGGGAACCTGTATAATACTGGTATACAGTATTGGGGTGGAAAGTTGAGTCCTGAATCAATCAAATTATACTTTGTTTCATGCAGTGCTTGCACCTATGGAAAAAGCATTGAAATGGTGAAGTTTCTGCTCAGCCAGAATGCAATGAGTATTAATCACCAAGGAAGAGATGGACACACTGGTAAGAAAAAAAATCCAGACCTGCAGTCCAAAATATATTCACCTTTTTTATTCACCTTTTTTAAGGGATATAATTTAGAAGGTAACATTTCAGAACTCTTCTTCTTCTTCTTCTTCTTCTTCTTCTTCTTGTTTCAGGGCTACATAGTGCCTGTTTTCACGGCCACATTCGCCTTGTCCAGTTCTTGTTAGACAATGGAGCCGATATGAATCTGGTCGCCTGTGACCCTAGCCGATCTAGTGGTGAAAAAGACGAGCAGACGTGCTTGATGTGGGCGTACGAGAAAGGTATAATTTGGAAAAGCTTTTCCCTTTTTGTGGTTGGTCTGAGTATATCTGTACTCTCATAGATCACTATCATTTGTCTGAGTTCAGTGAGTCTGTCTTGTCTGCCTATGTAGGTGGACTGAGATACTTATAAAGTGACAGTCTGTGGGGTGAACAGCAGTACATGTTTTTTTAAAAAGCTTTTGTTTAGTGTGTGAGGAACAGCGGAAATAAAACTGTATTGTTCCTGACTGTGTACACAGATTTCTAAATCTATCTTAGCAAAAGAGCATCACTAATTATACCACTAATCATTGCTGGTTTGGTGTTGTAGGTCATGATGCAATTGTCACACTGCTTAAACACTACACAAGGCCTCAGGATGAATCTCCGTGCAACGAGTATTCACAGCCTGGTGGAGGTTAGTGCCAGGGTCACTCTGCATATTCACAATGTACCCCAGAAGGGTGATTCACTCATTCACAGACTAGTCTGTCCTCATAGGCTTTACCTGTAATACACTGCTATGTAGGGGTTCTGATAGTGTGTCATCTGGATTATTCTGATTTTGCAGACGGATCTTACGTCTCTGTCCCTTCCCCTCTGGGAAAGATCAAGAGCATGACTAAAGGTACATTTATAAGAAAAAAGGTGAATTTGTTCATGCAACACAGGGTCACTTGGTCTGTGGTTACTGTACCATTACCAATCTGTATTCATTTTTCTCTGTAGAAAAAGCTGATGTCCTTCTGCTCCGTGCCAGCCTCCCATCTCAGTACCACCTCCAGCTGTCAGAACTTGAATTCAATGAAATGATAGGATCAGGTACATATACAGCTTGTCAGACTTTTTTTGACAGTTCAGTTTCTTACAATGGTATAGAAAAAGGTAACTTTAAATGCAAATCAATATATTTATTTAGGTTCATTTGGAAAAGTGTACAAAGGACGATACAGGAACAAAGTTGTAGCAATAAAACGGTAAGCATACTGCATGCAATATATATCTGCATGCAATATATATATCTATCAGGATATATTATATATATATTATATCATATATATATATATATATATTATTTTTTCATATTGGCTATAGTTGATTGACTATGAGCAATGTAGCTTCTAATGTGAGAATACACAAATAGCTTATAGGTAGCATTTAGATTCTGAAACACTGGCCTTCTCTCTGCATCAGGTATCGAGCAAATACCTATTGCTCCAAGTCTGACGTGGACATGTTTTGCCGTGAGGTCTCCATTCTCTGTCGGCTCAACCACCCCTGTGTAATCCAGTTTGTTGGAGCTTGTTTAGAGGACCCCAGTCAGTTTGCTATAGTTACTCAGTATGTCTCTGGAGGATCCCTGTTCTCCTTGCTGCACGAGCAGAAGAGGTAATTTCATTTTTTACTCTTCATTGACAGTGGAAATGGAACCCGTTGATTTTCTGTGCTCCAGAAAAATATCCTCATGATACTTTGTCTTGTCCCAGTGACTTGATTGGAATTCCAACGCATTGTTTTGTCAAAATATCCAGTCAAATTAGGAAATCATATCATAATTCACTGGGGCAAGATAATATTTGTTTTTGAGTGTTTTTCTTACTAATACTGAAATATATTTTGTAGTGTGGGTGACATTCAGAGAGAGAAAGCAGAACACCCACACATGCTGTTCCATATACAGTGGTGTGATGCTAGTAAATTCTTTACTGTGGATAAACTAACCTATTTTGAGACAATTACTCACAGCATTGTGCTACCCATCAAATATGAGTCAAGTGAATTACTATGTGCAGGAACACCATTGTTGCAAATTTGATGCCCAAAGCCCAGAAGACAAATTCATATGAACAGCATGGAAATCCAAAATATTTGTGATACACATGATGGATCCTACACTCTCAACACACACACTGACTCTAAGACAGTGACCTAACATATTTACCAATCTCAGCTTTTTTATACATATTTAAATGAGATTCAGTAATTTCTATTCTATTTGCAATATGTTTGGTATGCTATGAATTTGTACATTTTTAAGAATCTGTAATTGATAATGCTTATCACATTAAACCTGCAGGATTATTGATCTTCAGTCCAAACTTATTATTGCAACAGATGTGGCAAAAGGCATGGAATATCTTCACAACCTAACACAACCTATCATTCACCGAGATCTTAACAGGTAAGGGAGTTTTTAGAGTTTTATGTTGCTGTCAATTTCATATTTTACCGGTGAACTGCAAAAGGACTTGTTAAGTCATTTGGTGGCTGTCATTCAGCAAGTCTTCATCACGTGGAGCAAGGGCACTGCAGTCCTTTTTATAGCTACCCAAGTCAGAAACAGAACTAAAGGCGACTGTCTTCCTCCTGGCTTTGCCAGTGGAGAACTGCGCAGGTGGAAGGCTAGGGGTTCTTCTCTTCAGAAAAAATGATCTGTTCGATTTGTCTGTCTGGTTTTCAACAGGAAAACTCAGTTTCATGCTGCTGGGAACATAGGAAATTTGGGTTCCTACTTTATTATTAATTAGACTGAGAGGATCCTCACTTAGAGCTCTTTTTTTCCTGATTTTATTTTGAACGGTAGTCCTGACGCACTTTGGGCCAGTGTCCTCTTTACATTGTTGGGGAGTCTCTGGGAAACAAAGGCTTTCAAAACTGTAAGTGTGGGAGTCAGTTACTTCAGCGCCTGATGTAAAGCAATTAATCATTTTTTCACAACTGTCCATATTCCTGACGGATTGCTTTTCTGAAGGACTGCAGTTATATAATCCCAGCTCTTCTTTATTTAACAGGTATTCTTGTCTTTGTCCTCTGAAACCGCACCCATTTATCATGGCCATGTTATCTGCTGCTGCCGAATTAATATCTGAAGCATTCATTTGTTGGACAAGCAAGCCTGGTTCTGTGCCTGCTTGGTAGCATGCACCCGGCTCTCCTTTGCTATCAGATTCAGTTCCAACAGCATGTGTCTCTGTCTTCTCATGAGTTAGTAAATTGACACCACTAGTGGACAGTGCCATGGCAGGGCTCCCATCACAATCTTGCAGTGATAAAGCACTGTCATCAGAAATCCCATTCCCATCACCTTCACCTGTCTTTTCTTCTGCAGAGGTAAGTTTTTCAGTCCTAAAAGTTGTCGTCTGATTTCATTTTGATCCGGTTCAACTGGACGGGCGTCATCTAATTCACCACCTTTATCATTTAGAGCAGAGGTAATGTTGTGAAACAGGTTTTCTTTAACTAGGGTTAGGGATAAACAATACATACTCAGTTTGCCATTTACAAAATAATATGCTGCTTCATTTGTCTATCTATTTTTTATTTATATAAAAAAATTGCATGCTGTAATTAACAAACAAGCCTTACCAAAAAAGAGGAAAATTGATCCCAGCTAGGGTTCCTTGACTGTCTGCAGTGGTGGCATGTCTTGTGATGACATAATAAGCATTTGAAAGAGTGCTTGTGATACACATACCACTTAAATTCCAAAGGGCTAGTCCGGCTATGTTCATTGGCTTGGCACACGCTGTGAGCAAAGAGTTGGACAGTGTCTTATTTCCATTCTCCGACGTGAACGTTCTCAGCCATTGGATGAAGTCTGTCAGCTCACATTCACAGGTCCAAGGGTTACGGGACACATCAAGTAGTTTAAGCTCTAAGCCATCAATTCCATCCGCACTGAGACTCATTCGCTGGTTACTAAAAAGTTCTTCAAGTCCCTGGAGATTCTTGAAGCTTCCTCTTCCAATAGTTTGAATCTGATTCCCACTCAGGTTCAGTCTCCTCATACTTTCTAAAGGTGGGAAAGTGATTGATTCTGTGGTGCGGATCTGGGTCTGCAGATCACCAGCTGGTGAAGGGCGGTCGTGTTGGAAAGCCAGTGCTGTTTGATAGTGGTGATTGGGTTGGAGACGAGGTGCACTTCAGTCAGGTTGTGTAAAGAGGAGAACACATGGTCAGGAAAGTCTTGGATGCCTGTCCTTCTGATAGTGAGTTTCTGTAAGGATGTGAAGCTTCTGTCTGCAAACACATTTGCCTCAATGCTTGTGATAGTATTTCCACAAGTAAACAGGCTTGTGATATTGAGAGGCAAGAACTGCAACAATGAAAACAACACTATATAACTAAAAACATGTTAGACGTGTATTCATTTACTTGTACTTGAATGAACAACAATAGCTACATAATATATTATTTGGCTGGTAGAGTGGATTGAAGCATAAACTCTCACAGTAGGAACCTTAATAACAAATCTATTTTTATTTTACAACTTGTGTGTTTTCAAATCATGCTGCAAATGGGGTATGGAAAAATACACAAAAATCTCAGAGGAGTCTTTTAATTCCTATTATGAAACTCACTTGAGAAAATAACACATTTTAATAGGGTATAGTGTATAGGGTTGTAAACAAGCTATAGTGCTACATAAGCAGAAATCTGTTTGCACAACAGGTTCTCAAATAAAATAAAAATAATCTTCATACTGTTTATAAGGTAAATACCAAGTGTTACAGCATTCAGTACCTGTTTTTATCAGTGATTTCATGGCTTTTGATTAATAAAAGAATTTGGATGATTTTCTTACTACTAGCAACTTTAGCACTTAATCTTGAACTACCTAATGTTACCTCAGGAAAGATAGTCCTAGATAAGTGATAGTCAGGCTCTGTGTAACCAGCTGATGCTACAGAATTTTCATGAAACTGGATATAAGACCAAATTAAATGTAACGATGAAAGACAAACTGTGCAAGTCAGATTTTTGTTCCCTACCTTTAGGTACAAGTCCATTCAAGCAAAAGAGTGTGCCAGTCGCTTGTGAATCTCCAAATCTCTCAGTAAAGTGGGTTTGCACGGCAGACTGGTGCATAATACTCAGCACAGCCAACGTGAAATAGGGGGATCTTGATAGTGCCAAAACCTTGTGGTACTGCACAGTGTATTATGAGAGTGTTTAGAGAATAATGAGTTTAGTCTTTACTTAGAGTACCGGTAGCCAAGACAAGAAAGACTTTATCTGTAGCACTTGGCTTCCTCTGCACATCGTTTGTTTGTTTGTTTGTTTATTTATTTATTTAAACGTAGGCAAGTTGTATCTTGAAAATTATATATATTATATATATATATATATATATATAATAGATATATATTATCATCTATATTATATATATGTGTGTGTGTGTGTGTGTGTGTGTTCCATCCCACTACTTTTTCAGGCCATTAATGTGACATAGTGAACTGACTGTAAGAGAGTGGACAGTGTCAGGCTTGGTCGATGCTACTTGGCAACAATTCTCTGCACCAAATATAAATCAAATATCAAATGTTTTTTCTTGGGGCTTTTTATTCACAACCAGATTACTGTAATTATACCCAGACTGTTTTTATTAACAGCCATAATATCCTGCTTTATGAAGACGGCCATGCTGTGGTTGCTGATTTTGGAGGTATTATCTTCTGTTACGATCTCTGAATTACTGTAATGAATTATAAAATCCTTTAAAGTTATTGTATCTGTCATTGTATTGTACTTTTAACAATTGGCTGCTGTTTTTTCTGTAGAATCCAGATTCCTTTTGTCTATGGACGTGGACAATATGACCAAACAGCCAGGGGTTTGTTTCAGTTTCCTGCATGCTTTTTTAAAATGGATCTCACAGTATGTGGTACAAGGTAGTGTGCAAGCAGAGTGGCACTGAACAGTTAAAGAAGGTTAATGACCAGTATGTACTGTGTGTAATTCCATTATGATTCCCTTATTTACACACATTGTATTTGGTGCACAGTGAAAAAGGGGATTTATTTATAAAAGGGAGATTTACACTTTGTTGAATACCAACAGAAGGAGAAAATGCATTTAAATAGATTCAGACCACAGAAAAATAATAATGATGTCTAAAGAGGTGAGAACATTGCTTATCAAAAATAGTATTTGTAATTGTCATTACCATTGTGCTGGATGTGCAGAACCTGCGCTGGATGGCCCCGGAGGTGTTCACACAGTGCACCCGCTACACAGTCAAGGCTGACATGTTCAGCTTCGCCCTCTGTCTCTGGGAGCTCTTAACAGGAGAAATCCCATTTGCCCACCTTAAGCCAGGTAAGAGAAGTTGTAGACTGTAGTGCCTGGCATACACCCCACGGTAAAAGGGTCATCACTGCACCTGGTTGAAGTACAGTCCAGTAATATCCACTTTACATTCACCTCGAAAGTGGGCTAGACTGCATATTCAAAGAGGGGATTTCCACTTCAGATTTAATATTTGTTGTTGCCTTGTATATGGACCAACAGCCAGTGCACTAGAGATTCATAGTTACTTAATTACCCTGTAGACAACACATTTGCAAACAGGTTATGTGGTAACAGTTGATCACTTTCTCAATGATAATGCACAGTGCAGTAATTTACTGTGGCCCTATCCTTGCCTAAAACATGTTTCTCAAAAGGATCTGGGCTCCCCAAACAACAGGCCTTGTTTATAATGATCTTCGTCACTAGATAGGGATTTCCTTTGTCTCGGTACACGGTAGGTGCGCTGTGTCGAGTCTGCAGTGTCTTCTTGCAAGTTGACCAGGCCTGATCTTTCTTTTGTAGCGGCAGCTGCAGCAGACATGGCCTACCATCATATCAGACCTCCGATCGGCTACTCCATCCCCAAGCCCATCTCTTCACTCTTAATGAGAGGCTGGAATGTCTGCCCAGAGGTAAGCCACCCACACTGTAGGTGAAATTATGCTGCCGAGCAAGAGGAACAAAAGTACATTTCAATGGCATGATGTATCCAAAGTCGAAGAAAGACACAACTGGCCTCAGATATACTGTAAGCATGCAACAAAAATAATGGAGCAAATAAAGACATTTGTGTGCAAAATCTTAGTAAACTGGGCCTATGCTGTGGCTTTGGTGGCAAACAAAAAACTTTAAAAACAGTATTGCGTACTGTATGTACAGTATTATACATCTATCAGTGAGTATTTATAAGCTACTGTTGAAGACTGAAATAGATACATAAATAAGAAAATAAATAAGTTAATCAATACATAAATAAATGGCCACACATTTTTCATCATACAGTCCAGGTTTAGTTGGAGATTACCTGGACAAGCCTTCTTTATGCTTTATAAGCAGCATGCTGTCTAGGGAGTGCATTGTAAAGGGGCCAGTGTTTGGTTGAGGTTGTGATGAACAGCATTTCATTTCCGCTCTGCTCCTCTGCATGGCAGTCAGCTTGTTTCAAGGACCTTCAGGCTTTGACTTTCTTTATTTACTTTTAATGGTTTGTTGATTTTAGGGAGCGCTCATGCCAGGTCTGAACTCACTTCCTTCACGTTGTAAAAATGTGGTCCCCAGCTTTGGAGACTTTAAAAACAGTCATTGCCAAAAGAGCAGTGACCCATTATAAATTGGAATAATTCTCCCCCAAGACCCCAATACTTCACAATCTCTAACCCTGATGGGATGAAGACATGTTAAAATGGTCATTCTTTTTGAAGACAATAGAGAACTAAGATTAGGTCAACTTACTTTTCATTTTTTACCGGTGTCCAGATAAAAACATTTCGCAAAGTGCATTCTCCCACGATGACCAAGAAGTCTGTGACTGGAACCGCTGCAGTTTGATGCATACTGCATCTTTTACCAAGTTAGCTAACTGTTACAGACCTGAAAGAAAAGTCCAGTCATTAGGATTGCATTCTCCACTGTATAGTGTTTACTACAATGCAGATAAAAAGAGTAAATTGTGGTATTTACATCTAACAGGAAAGGCCTGAGTTTTCTGAAGTGGTTGCCAGACTGGAAGAGTGTCTTTGCAATGTCGAGGTAAGGATATATATTTTTTTCGATATTTCATCTTTTTATTCAATGGGGCTGCAAGCATACTTTACTCAGGTTATTATTTTACACTGCTATTGACATGGCAGGTTCCTTTCAAGGATCAGTCACTCAAGGCTTCCCCATGCTTAGACAAGGAGCCAGTGCTTAGACAGTAAGACCAGTTAACTCAAAACCATGACATTTTGAAACAACAGGTTGAAGTGTTGGTATGGGATTTCCAGTGATACTGATGTTTTGCTGTGCTACTCCTCATGTAGCTGATGTCTCCAGCCTCCAGTAACAGCAGCGGTTCCCTGTCTCCCTCCTCCTCATCAGACTGCCTGCTGGCACGCGGAGGGCCGGGCCGCAGCCACGTAGCTGCCCTGCGATCCCGCTTTGAACTGGAGTACGCCCTTAATGCCAGGGCCTACGCTGTGTGGTCACAAAGGTAGGACTACCTGCTATAAACCCTTAGGGGCTTAGGGTCTCTAGCAATATCAAATCCAGGGACCTCAATCTGTCTAGAACAGGGGTGGCCAACCCTGGTCCTGGAGGGCCGCAGGGTCCTCTGGTTTTTGTTCCACAAATTATATATTTTCTTAATTGGTCAACAATAAAAAAAATGCCCAGGTCATTAGCCATTGACCATTTAAAGGTATCCAGAAAGCTTGCAGGATTGTGGCTCTCCAGGACCAGGGTTGGCCACCCCTATTCTAGAATGTGAGCACATACAAATGTTGAACTCCTGGGCAGTTCAGGCAAAACCTGGCCGTGTGGCAAATATAGTTATAACACAATTCTAGGACCTGATATGAACAGGTCACAGACACGTTTACGCCAGCCGAGCGTATTGCTTATTTAACACCGTGGTTATAACTCCACACATATTTCCCTTTGAACTGTTTTACAGGTGTTGCCCAGTGACACAGGGCAGAAAATAAATAAAAGCAGCTGTAATAAAACCTGCATGACCTCCCTACTGATTAAATCCCTGGTTACTGTTCCCCTGTTTATTTATTTGTGTTCCCTGACTGCAACAGTCTAGCATGGTAACAGTTTCCACGTGTACGGTAACAAGAAGTGGGAGACACATTGGGCTCTGGTATTTCTGTGGTTTAGCAAATGCTATTCTTGGAGATGTCTCTCTCACATATGAGGCAGCATCTTTCACAGGTGACTGGAGGTGCAGACCCACTTGGTTTGGTGTCCATAGTAACAGAAACACAAGCTACCATCCACATAGCTCGCTGTCTATACCAGTTAAACAAAGACCAGTAGCAATTACTAGAGCTGGCTACAGGTTAAAAACAAGAAAGCCACTAATTAGACTACCTTAGAAAACTTTAGAAAACCTAATGCCAAGCCCCATTTGATTGTCTGCCTGTATGTGTAGATATGATGGTTTGCCTAATAAATGACTGAAAGGAGAGCTTCTGCTACATTCAGTATACCTGTTGGAGGGTCCCTATAATATCATACTATTTAACCATTAAATAATAAGAAAAGAAACAATCACCATTACCATTCATTCTTACAAATTAGTGGATAAGGCTTTCGTTGAATGGTATAGTATTTGTTTAAGCAGATAGCAAACAAAAAAAATGTAAAAGACCATCATTATTATCAGGTAACTTTTCATAGCTCTAAATCGTTTTGTTTTTTTTGTGGTATGCACTGTACTATATTTAGCTGGTGTGAATATTTTTAAAGCAATGTGAAAAGCCCAGTAAACAGACAAGTTGCCAAGTTACTTTAATTATCACAACGAACACACTTATGTAATGGATCAGAAATGTGACATACCAAGGTTAAACTGCTGGTAGTGTTGCTAGGTAAACACAACATTAAGTACCTTTAGAGAAACTAAGGAAACCCAAGGAAAGACACACATTGTACAAAGGTTTTACAGTGTAGTGAAAAAATATACCTCTATAAATGTGTTGAGCTTACCTCCCATGGCATGACTGTGGATCCATTAACTTAATATGCCGTTGTCCTAATGTTCACTATAAGCATTGTGCCATTGCCACCATGACCTGTTATCAGAGGCAGTGTCATACTGAACTCTAGCACCCACTGCATCAATGCAAACTGAGTCTGAAAAGAATGAGTCTAAGTTTACGAAGGTCATATTTCTAGGGTTAGATTTGATCTGGGCGTGCTTAGCCCGTGACAGATGTTACCTGAGAATACCAGGCTAGGCTGCCTATTTGGAAACACGGCTAAAATGTACAAACACTTTGCAACAAAACTTTAATAAAATGTATTGACAGGCACATTACTGCCAATTCAGGACTGCTTTGCTCAATTAAATAGTTAATGACAACAGCACTTACAAAAGGAAACTTATGCAAATTAATCTTTTTTTTTAGCAGTTGAAATCTGGTGAAAAGTTTGGTGAGCCACCTTTAACTTTGGTAGGAGTAACATATCATCTTGTGATGGTATCCAGTGCATGCATTATTGACCTCAGTCCCCTTCCCTAATGGAATCCTGGTTAGAGAGGCCGCCTGTGAACTAGAGACTTTGCTTTTCTTGTTCATGTCCCAGTTATTGTTCATTTCTACAAACTATCAATGCAAGCTGATCAAGTCAAACCTCATCATTAGACAGTTTGCCTATAAAACAGGATGGCCCGTTCCTATTAAAAGCTCACCACAGTGTTAACATTTGTTACCTATTTTACTAATTATTCTATTCAAGAATTTGATCTCTCTCTTTCTCAGCGCTGAGCGCCGATCTTCGCAAGGACTCTCATTGGATGAACTGAGGAAAAATATGCAGTATCCACCAATTGACAGAAATGGTAAACAATTCTGGAGCCACACATTTGGGCCACTTTGTGTAGGCTTCCAGTAAACTGAGTCCCCACATAGAGATTGTTGCTTCTTGCTTCAGGTCAGCTGAAGTTTTGCTGTCATATAAACTGTAATCCTCTTTGTGTCTTTTTAACGATGGGCAGTTTATAGAACATTAAGCAATTAGCAGCCATTTAAGCTAGTGATTATATGGATAAAATATTTTATTGTTAAGAAACATAAGGAGTCAGATGTATGTTTGATTGTGCTGTGGGTTTTTACAGGTGTGTACTGTTTTGCTTCCTGGACTGTATATGTTTCCTTGTGCAGCAATTTATAGATTTTAGACCTGTTTATCTATTTTTATCTGTGTCTTGTATTCTCAGGTTACAGCTGTATTTTGTTTTTAGTTCTTTTAATGTATCATAAATGTCCATTACATTATGCTTAATGTGGCTTGTAAACTTTTTCAATATCCTGAAAAATTTTAAAATATATTGTGATTGAAAATAAGCAATCAATGAGATGTTTGTAAACAGCGCATGCTGTACTTAAAGTCTGTACTGTCTCCTCTTTCAACAGGGTATGTATCTGATCCCATGAGCACCATGCGATTCCATTCCTGCAGCAGTAATGGTAGCTTTGAGGACAGCAACTGACTTTCCTCGTAAAAGGCCGGAAGGCTTTCATTGATCTTTTTAGCGTGATGCTTATTCTGAATAGCATGGTCAATAAAACTATCAAGACAGTGGCTTGTTTTTGTATATCTTGTGAAATAATGCAATACTTATACACAATGCTTGATCCTGCCATCAATTATTTTTACATTGTAGGGTTGATAAAAAAAATTAAAAGTGAACAATTCTGAGAACTACACATAAGGTTAGTAATTGGGATAAAATAAACTGCATTCAATTTCTTCAAAAAAACAAACAGAAAAACAATACTTAAGCTTGAGAAATCTATCTATCTATCTATCTATCTATCTATCTATCTATCTATCTATCTATCTATCTATCCACATTCTCTGCGTGCATACAGGTGTATTGTTGTAT
This sequence comes from Polyodon spathula, assembly GCF_017654505.1. Classification (NCBI taxonomy): domain Eukaryota; kingdom Metazoa; phylum Chordata; class Actinopteri; order Acipenseriformes; family Polyodontidae; genus Polyodon; species Polyodon spathula. The sequence goes on from NC_054551.1 coordinate 29,443,255, forward strand.
AGGTGAACAGGATACCTATGGCCTATACGTTGTCCCACTATTAATAAAAGTCATCCAAAATAGCAGCAGCAACATGTTAATGAACATATCGTACCTTTACTGAACAACTGAGTAATCAAAAATGAAACGGTCTCCACAATAAAGTACAATAAAGGACATCAAATATGAAAGTATACCACTAGTAGAATGCAAATGTTTCCAGTACTTATCCTATGCTTGAAAGGGCTTGTGTCAGATACCAAAGTGAACACATTGGAAACAAAACAAAGTGACACAAAATGTCTGCAACACGCATTTATATTGAAGTATTCAGAATTACATTCTTAACAAAGCAATTAAAAACACTTATGATTCAAATAGCTTTAAACATCTACACCATGAAAAATACACTTGCAACTTTATCTCATTTTATATGTATGTGTATATATATATATATATATATATATATATATATATATATATATATATATATATATATATATATGGCCGGATATATATTAATATTACATATTTTTCTCCAGTAAATATAGAAATGAGTAATGCAAACACAATAAATGCATATTCATATATTACTGTTTTAAGGTTGATCAATAAATACATTAACGGTATCTAACAGAAACACTGTTTTTGCAAACTGGTTACTGTAACAAAGGAAAGGGGAATAGTTAACCTCAATTACATTCAGAAAGTCAGGTAACCACCCTCAAAGTTTCTAAGGTAGAATATTGCACAGTAAATGCACATGTGTTACTTGTTTTGCTATAACATTTTTTTTGATGCTATACTTCAGACTTCAGTTAAATAATTCAAACATATAAAAATACATTATTCTTATTAAGTTGTAGAGCCTATAGATTAAGGGCATAGGTTCACATAATTTAGTGTATTTGTCTCTGAATACTACATGTAAAAAGTGCTATTTAGTGCAAAATATTTATTAAAAAAAAAAAAAAAAAAAAATACTGGAATCTTTAACCTTACTACAATTTTGAAGAAAGGGGCAAAAATCTTTAATTCAAGTTTCTCGTTTGGTTTCACTCTTGATCAAGTCACAACAAACAAAAAAATGGTTTCCCCCACAGCAAAATCACAAATAAGATAAATGTGACCATTAATCTAGGTTGTTATATTTCATATCGGTACAGTGGCGTATTGATTGATTCATATTAATAGTTTGCAATGTTCAGTGTGAGTCAAGTTTCAAGGATCCTATTCCATGCAGTCTTAACAGGTTTGATAAGGAACAAAGAAATAACATGAATGGTATAAAATGGCTACAAATTAAACAGGTTAAATAATAATAATAATAAAAAAAAAATTAAATAGCAAGTTTTATATTTATAGAAGCTATGTACAATATCCAACTTTTCTGAGGTACACATTTTGGTGTCAGGTAATAAATGTGTTCATAATCACAGACACGTTTCCAAGGACAGAAATACATCATTTGGATTCACATCAAATGTGACCAAAGCATTTTACTGTATACATTTCATAGCCACTTTTTGCTTCAGAAAATAAATGAAAGTAAGTTATTATAAATTGAAATGTTTGGTCTGATCAGTTTGCTTCAGCTACATGTTTAAAAACTAGTCAAAGTTGTTTGAGCGATAATAATCCATATTCCATGAGTATTGTGCTTGAAGATAACACCAAATCTTCCTCTGTGTCTCAGTCAGAAAACAAATCTTGTTAATCAACCTGTGGAACAAAAACAAATCAATAAACAAAAAGGCACCGCGAAATTTAAAACAGAAGAGTCAACAATCAATGTTTTCTTTTTTTTTCTGCCACGTGTCTGATTTCAGCACCTACATACATTTTTCATTTTCTTTGAATATAAAAATAACATGATTACAATTAACAGATGATAACTATTAATTATTTTTAAAGCAATAATGGACTTCAAGTCATCTAACATCCTATACAATATTCATAATTATTACCTTGTGTCTGTAGTGGGAGATTTCAGTGTTTTATATTACTTTGGAGAGGAGCCATCGACTCCTCTTCTGGAGTGTACCTGTCCATCTTGTTTTCTTTACTTTTTAAGTTATTGTCAGACTCCAGAGTTGTGTTTATTTCTTCTACAGATGTTTCATAATCCATAATTTCAGGCTTGGTCTGAAAATCATTTTGCATTTTCATCAACTCTAGACTGCGCAGTTTTGGTGTTATCCACATACTCTGTTGTTCCTTCTTTAGTCCCAGATTAAAACGTCTTCCCTGCCTTATCCTCCGGATCTGTCACTATGTTAGCCTTAGTGACTATTTCTGGGTCTGCTTTTGCCTCTGCCTCTTCTGCCTTAACCTCAGCCTTTTCTCCTGTAGCCTCAGACTGCCTCTTCTACTTTAGCACCGGTTTCAGCCTCTTCTACTTTAGCATCATTGCAGCCTCTTCTACTTTAGCACTGGTTTCAGCCTCTTCTACTTTAGCACCGGTTTCAGCCTCTTCTACTTTAGCATCATTTCAGCCTCTTCTACTTTAGCACTGGTTTCAGCCTCTTCTACTTTAGCACCGGTTTCAGCCCCTTCTACTTTAGCATCATTCAGCCTCTTCTACTTTAGCACTGGTTTCAGCCTCTTCTACTTTAGCACTGTGTAACAAAGTGCCCGCCCCTGTGTATATTATCTGTTATGTGTTGCGTGTGGTGTGTTTAAATGTTGGTGTATAGACATTGGTACACGGGATATAAACGGGTCTGTGTAACACGAGTGTTTAAAATGTATATGTGTATTTAGGCACGAGGATTGCACAGCACTTCACGTGCAAGTAAAATGTAATAATATGTGAGCACGGGGAATTGCACTTTATTAATTCACGTGCTGGGATTCAAGTGAATAATTAATTGGTAATTGAATCCCAGCACAATAGTATATATAGATGCACGTTGTCACATACTCGGGGTTGGGTGTTCGGTGAGTAGGGAACGGGAGAGAGAGGAGGATAAAGAGTTAGATATTTCAATTGCTATTACGTGCTGGTGGGACCAGCACGATACTTGTTTATTTAAAACTCACCTTGTTTGTTAGTGTGTCTAGCTGCTCACCGTTTTTGTTAAGTATTAGTCCGTTTTTGTGTTTTATTTTGGTGTCTTTTTATTTTGGCTACCAGTGCCGTGTCCTTTTTCATTTGTTTGTTCAACCCTTTTATTTTTGCAATAAACCGGCGCAAGCAAGCGCCATCATCATTTCATTTCATTCATCTGTCCTGTGTTTTGTGTATTGCATTACCTTTCCTGGTTCTGACGCATCCCACTTCAGCCGTCTTCTGACTTGGTAGCATCATTTCAGCCTCTTCTACTTTAGCATCATTTCAGCCTCTTCTACTTTAGCATCATTTCAGCCTCTTCTACTTTAGCATCAGTTTCAGCCTCTTCTACTTTAGCACTGGTTTCAGCCTCTTCTACTTTAGCATCAGTTTCAGCCTCTTCTACTTTAGCATCTTCTGCTTTAGCACTGGTTTCAGCCTCTTCTACTTTAGCACTGGTTTCAGCCTCTTCTACTTTAGCATCTGGTTTCAGCCTCTTCTACTTTAGCATCAGGTTTCAGCCTCTTCTACTTTAGCATCAGTTTCAGCCTCTTCTTTAGCATCATTTCAGCCCCTTCTACTTTAGCATCAGTTTCAGCCTCTTCTACTTTAGCATCTTCTGCTTTTAGCACTGGTTTCAGCCTCTTCTACTTTAGCATCAGTTTCAGCCTCTTCTACTTTAGCATCAGTTTCAGCCTCTTCTACTTTAGCATCAGTTTCAGTCTCTTCTACTTTAGCACTGGTTTCAGCCTCTTCTACTTTAGCATCATTCAGCCTCTTCTACTTTAGCATCTTCTGCTTTAGCACTGGTTTCAGCCTCTTCTACTTTAGCATCTGGTTTCAGCCTCTTCTACTTTAGCATCATCCTCTTCTACTTTAGCATCAGTTTCAGCCTCTTCTACTTTAGCATCAGTTTCAGCCTCTTCTACTTTAGCACCGGTTTCAGCCTCTTCTACTTTAGCATCAGTTTCAGCCTCTTCTACTTTAGCATCTTTAGCACTTTTCAGCCTCTTCTTTTAGCAGCCTCTTCTACTTTAGCACTGGTTTCAGCCTCTTCTACTTTAGCATCTTCTGCCTTTCAGCACCGGTGGTTTCAGCCTCTTCTACTTTAGCATCTGCATTTCAGCCTCTTCTACTTTAGCATCTTCTGCTCTTAGCTTTAGCATGGTTTCAGCCTCTTCTACTTTAGCATCAGTTTCAGCCTCTTCTACTTTAGCATCATTTCAGCCTCTTCTACTTTAGCATCAGTTTTCAGCCTCTTCTACTTTAGCATCAGTTTCAGTCTCTTCTACTTTAGCATCATTCAGCCTCTTCTACTTTAGCATCAGTTTCAGTCTCTTCTACTTTAGCACTGGTTTCAGCCTCTTCTACTTTAGCATCATTCAGCCTCTTCTACTTTAGCATCAGTTTCAGCCTCTTCTACTTTAGCATCAGTTTCAGCCTCTTCTACTTTAGCATCATTTCAGCCTCTTCTACTTTAGCATCTTCAGCCTCTTCTACTTTAGCACTGGTTTCAGCCTCTTCTACTTTAGCACTGTTTCAGCCTCTTCTACTTTAGCATCATTTCAGCCTCTTCTACTTTAGCATCAGCATCTTCTACTTTAGCATCTGTTTCAGCCTCTTCTACTTTAGCATCTGTTTCAGCCTCTTCTACTTTAGCATCTGTTTCAGCCTCTTCTACTTTAGCATCAGTTTCAGCCTCTTCTACTTTAGCATCCTCTTCTACTTTAGCATCATTCAGCCTCTTCTACTTTAGCATCATTCAGCCTCTTCTACTTTAGCATCAGTTTCAGTCTCTTCTACTTTAGCATCAGTTTCAGCCTCTTCTACTTTAGCATCATTCAGCCTCTTCTACTTTAGCATCAGTTTCAGCCTCTTCTACTTTAGCATCAGCCTTTCAGCCTCTTCTACTTTAGCATCATTTCAGCCTCTTCTACTTTAGCATCATTCAGCCTCTTCTACTTTAGCATCTTCTGCTTTAGCACTGGTTTCAGCCTCTTCTACTTTAGCATCATTCAGCCTCTTCTACTTTAGCATCTTCTGCTTTAGCATCATTCAGTTTCAGCCTCTTCTACTTTAGCATCTGTTTCAGCCTCTTCTACTTTAGCATCTGCCTCTTCTACTTTAGCATTCAGCCTCTTCTACTTTAGCATCATTCAGCCTCTTCTACTTTAGCATCTTCTGCTTTAGCACCGGTTTCAGCCTCTTCTACTTTAGCATCAGTTTCAGCCTCTTCTACTTTAGCACTGGTTTCAGCCTCTTCTACTTTAGCATCAGTTTCAGCCTCTTCTACTTTAGCATCAGTTTCAGCCCCTTCTACTTTAGCATGGTTTCAGCCTCTTCTACTTTAGCATCATTCAGCCCCTTCTACTTGAGCATCAGTTTCATCCTCTTCTACTTTAACATCAGTTTCAGCCTCTTCTACAGATTTCAGCTCTTCCTTTACCGCTATAGCTGCAGACTCGAATTTTTCTATTTTAGTTTTTATCTCTTGTACTTTAACCTCAGAGGTAATACCTTCTGCATCATTTACATTAGCCTCAGACTCTGCCTCTTTTGCTTTGGTTGTATATAACGTTTTGTTAACACTTGTCAACGTATTGGGCTACTTAGGTAAAAGTAATACAGTTGTTTTAGCGGATGACTTTAGGTTTGTAATTGTGATGTTGACTAATATATATATATATATATATATATATATATATATATATATATATATCGTAACGACGTTTTTCCTAAACCACCGACTGACAGGGGACAAACAAACAGGAAATACCAAAAAAGTGTACAACATGACAAAACGACGCTGTACGGTACTCGATGATAAGGGAAACGCTGCTATATATATATATATATCTATATATATATATATATAGAATATATATATCTGTTGTATCTATATATATATATATGATATATATATATATACACACAGTGCCTTGCAAAAGTATTCAGACCCCTGACCAATTCTCTCATATTACTGAATTACAAATGGTACATTGAAATTTCGTTCTGTTTGATATTTTATTTTAAAACACTTAAACTCAAAATCAATTATTGTAAGGTGACATTGGTTTCATGTTGGGAAATATTTTTAAGAAAAATAAAAAATATCTTGTCTATAAGTATTCAACCACCACACATTAATATTTGGTAGAGCCACCGTTCAATGCAATAACAGCTGTAAGTCTTTTGGGATAAGTATGTACCAGCTTTGCACACAGTGTCGGAGTGATTTTGGCCCATTCTTCTTGTCTGTTCAGGTTGGTTGGACCACGCTTGTGGACCGCAATTTTCAAATAGTGCCGCAGATTATCAATGGGATTGAGATCAGGACTTTGACTAGGCCACTGTAGGACATTCACCTTTTTGTTCTTGAGCCACTCCAATGTTGCTTTGGCCTTGTGCTTGGGACCATTGTCCTGCTGAAAGTTGAATTTCCTCCCAAGCTTCAGTTTTTTTAGTGGACTGAAGCAGATTCTCTTGCAGTATTTTCCTGTATTTTGCTCCATTCATTCTTCCTTCAGTTGTAACAAGATGCCCAGTCCCTGCTGATGAGAAGCATCCCCACAGCTTAATGCTGCCACCACCATACTTCACTATAGGGATGTTGTGTCTTGAGGCATGGGCAGTGTTAGGTTTGCGCCACACATAGCGCTTTGAGTTTTGGCGAAAAAGCTCTATCTTGGTCTCATCTGACCACAAAACCTTTTCCCACATCGCAGCTGGGTCACTCTCATGCTTTCTGGCAAACTCCAGACATGCTTTCAGATGGTACTTTTTCAGTAACGGCTTCTTTCTTGCCACCCTCCCATACAGGCCAGTGTTATGCAGAGTTCTTGATATGGTTGACTGGTGCACCATTACTCCACTCCCAGCCACTGAACTCTGTAGCTCCTTCAAAGTGATTGTTGGCCTCTCTGTGGCTTCTCTCACAAGTCTCCTTCTTGTTTGAGTGCTGAGTTTTGAGGGACGGCCTTTTTTTGGCAGTGCCTGGGTGGTGTGATGCAGCTTCCACTTCCTAATTACTGCTCCAACTGTGCTCACTGGGATATCCAAACACTTGGATATTATTTTGTACCCTTTCCCGAATTTATGCATTTGTATTACTTTACCTCTAACTTTTGTAGAATGCTCTTTGGTTTTCATTTTTCTTCAGATTCACAGTCTTACCAATGATCCTTCAACAGTGGAGTTTTTATCCAGAAAATGTGACAGCAACTTTAATGGTTCACAGGTGGAGGCCAATGGTAAGGTAATTGTGTCCTCGTTAGGGCAGTTTCTTTCATCGGTGCAAACTGTGAGCTTCCACAGCACAGGGGTTGAATACTTATGCAAGCAAGATATTTCAGTTTTTTATTTTTCTTAAAAATATTTCCCAACATAAAACCAATGTCACCTTACAATAATTGATTTTGAGTTTCAGTGTTTAAAAATAAAATATCAAACAGAACGAAATTTCAATGTTCCATTTGTAATTCGGTAATATGAGAGAATTGGTCAGGGGTCTGAATACTTTTGCAAGGCACTGTATATATATATAGACAAACAGAATTATAAAGACTACACAAAAAATGCTGTATTTAACTGGCTACATGTTTAACACTAGTGCTTACTTCTGAATTTATTTAAGTGGTTGGTTTAAATGTAGATCAGATTTTTCTTAGACATATTATACTGTACTGGATCATAGTGATTACTGTACAGAAAAACAGCCATACACAATGCAACTGCAGCCACAACCTTGGATAGCGCTATGTTGAATTGCCATGAAATTGCTATCAATATCGCAAGCAGTACATTGTCAAATGTAGATTAGAAAAATTGCTAGCAATTACTGCCGGCAACTATTGCTAGCAATAATTGCCAAGTGTAAACCCACCTGTAGACTCACTTTTAGCTTCTTCTGCTTTAATTCCCACCTCTGTTACTTTATCTCCAGGTGCTACTTTTCCTGCCTTTATCTCTACTGCTCTTCTAATACCTGCCTCTTCTACTTCAGCTCCAGAATCTACTTCAGTCTCCACTGTCACGGTCCCAGGCTCTACCTCCACTGTTACAGTCCCAGGCTCTGCCTCCACTGTCATAGTCCCAGGCTCTGCCTCCACTGTTACAGTCCCAGGCTCTGCCTCCACTGTTACAGTCCCAGGTTGTGTCTCCAGTGTCATAGTCCCAGGCTCTGCCTCCAGTGTCATAGTCCCAGGCTCTGCCTCCAGTGTCATAGTCCCAGGCTCTGCCTCCACTGTCATAGTCCCAGGCTCTGCCTCCACTGTCATAGTCCCAGGCTCTGTCTCCACTGTCATGGTCCCAGGCTCTGTCTCCACTGTCATGGCCTCAGGCTCTGCCTCCACTGTCATGGCCTCAGGCTGTGCCTCCACTGTCATAGTCCCAGGCTCAGCCTCCACTGTCATAGTCCCAGGCTCTGTCTCCACTGTTACAGTCCCAGGCTCAGCCTCCACTGTCATAGTCCCAGGCTGTGTCTCCAGTGTCATAGTCCCAGGCTCTGCCTCCACTGTCATAGTCCCAGGCTGTGCCTCCATTGTCATAGTCCCAGGCTCTGCCTCCACTGTCATAGTCCCAGGCTCTGTCTCCACTGTCACAGTCCCAAGCTCTGTCTCCACTGTCATAGTCCCAGGCTCTGTCTCCACTGTCATAGTCCCAGGCTCTGTCTCCACTGTCACAGTCCCAAGCTCTGTCTCCACTGTCATAGGCTCATGCTCATTCTCCCCTGCCTTAGCCTCAGCTTCTGACTCTACTACTTCAGTCTCAGTTTGCTCTGACTCAGTCTTAGGCTGTTTATACACAGGCTCTGCATCCATTCCCTTTCCCCCAGACTGTGTCTCTTCTGTTTGACCCTCATATTCTTCCTCTGCTATTTTAGTCTCAGTTTCTTTTGTCTTAGCTTCAGGCTGATGCTCCACTGTCTTGGCCTCAAATTCTGTCTTTCCTGTCTCAGCCTCTGTCTCTGCTTCCTCTGTCTTACCCTCAGGATCTTTCTCTACTGATTTAGTCTCATACTCTTCCTCCATTGCTTTAGTCTCAGTTTCTTCTGTCTTAGCATCAGGCTCTTCCTTTGGTGTCTCAGTGTCTGCATCTGCCTTTTCTATCCTAGTCTCTGACTCTGCTTCTATGTTAGCCTTAGACCCTGCCTCCACTGTTTTAGCCTCAGACTCTGCCTCCACTGTCTTAGCCTCAGGCTCTGTCTCTGACTTACCCTCAAGCTCTGTTTCTTCTATCTTAGCCTCAGACTCTGCCTCCACTGCCTTAGCATCACGCTCTGTCTTTTCTGTCACAGCCTCAGGTTCTGTCTCCACTTCCTTGGCCTCAGGCTCTGTCTCTTCTGTCTTAGCCTCAGGCTCTGTCTCTTCTGTCATAGCCTCAGACTGTGCCTCCACTGTGTTATACTCGGGCTCAGTCTGTTCTATCTTGGCGTCATTGTCTACTTCATCTATGTTAGACTCAGGCTCTGTCACTTCTGCCTTTGTCTCAGGCTCTACATTAGCCCCAGACTCACCTAGTTTAAGCTCAGGCTCAATCTCATCTACTTGAGTTTCAGGATCGGTCTCTTCTGCCTTATTCTCCTTATCATGCTTATCTCCTACAGTTTGTGTTCCTTTCTGAGCTTCTTCCTGGGGTTCCTCTTCTTTCAGTTCAGTGTCTTTGTCTTTAGTCAATTCAGTTTGATCCTCTTTAACAAGTGCATCTTCAGGGTTTACTGCTGATTCGTCTTCCTTTTTCAGCTGCATTAATGAAAAGGCTACAGCACCTTTCGCTTCACTACCTGGAACAAAATGTGAACCATCAGCTCTGGCAGTAGTTTTGTTCATTTACATAGGACACACAAATTGATCTGTATCTAGCCAGTACTTCTGCTTAACTTCAGCTTAAATTCTGTCTGTTAACGTTTTTTTAAATTTGTATTACAGTATGCAAGGTCACTATAAGCGGTATACATATATGTAATCTATAACCCACGTATAACCCTCAAGCAGTGATTTTGTATCGAGTTGTGCTCAAGTTTAGGCATCATTGCCATATATATATATATATATATATATATATATATATATTATATATATAGCTATCCACTATTCAAGTTTGTCACAGCACCCTTCAACCGGTGTCATCAGGCTTTGCAAACATGAAACTCTGCAAGTTTTCATTGTTAGGATCAGCCACTTGTTTTGTCCTAGTTTTGTGCTTATGACTGACACAAAGACATTATTGCTGTTTTTATACTCGCTGTCAATTGTCTAGCTATTTAAGCATCATTAAAAAATATTTTCAGTCCCGCTCTCAACATTAAAAAAACTGGAGACTGCGTACTGGCTTCCAGTTGAACTTCTTGCACTGGTATAAAATTCCCTCAGAATGCTCTTGAATTTTTGGGACTTTATTTCCCTAACATTAATGTCCATACATTTTCCTTTAAGCCAGTCTTTAGGTACATTAACAGCCCATATTGTAGTTTTTTTTTTGTGTTTTTTCATCTTTGTTTTCTTCTGTTTCACTTATCTGTACCTCATTTCTTAAATGCTGACAGTTGCTGTTGTACAGATGGACTGCTGTCTTCACTGGAGCTTAGCCCCCAAATATATCAAAGAAAATTGGTGGTGTGTCACTCATTTTGTGGCAGTGGTTTGATATTAATAAATGGCAGTTTGTGATGGTATTTTAAAATGTTGTGGTGTGTAGTGATTCACACTGTGCGAAGCGTCTCATTAGCATGTAAGCTATGCATATGCACAATTTTCCAGCACAGTCACGTGATGCAATTTAACCAGTCACGGATTGTGATTTTCCCAAGCCGTTGTATAAAGTAATTTATTGTACTGCAAAGTAGTTAAGGCCTTTATTAAAGTGAAGGTACATTGTCAAGACTGTCTTTTTACTTTTTCAGATTTTCGTTAGGACTATGCAAGTTTACAAGTTATAGGCTTCTTTTTTTAACTAGAACAGGGAACATAACCCAGTACTCATGGCTCTTAAGATCAATGGTGTAAGACCATGTGTAGTCTCATTGCCATAAAATGAGTATTTTCTACTTTTTTTAAAAACAAGATAACCTTGATCTTAAAAGTAGACATCATACCAATATTTATTATATATGATTTTCTTGCTGCGCTTGTCATTTCATCATCCTCATCAGTGCTGGAATCACTTGGTTCTGGTTCAGAACTGCAACGTGCCTCGTTTAGTATAGCGCCTGCAATTTTCTCCTTTACTGACATGGCTTTTTACGAAATGCAGCGAAAAAAACAAAGAGCAGACAAACACGTCAAAAATATTAAAAGAGAAGAATACAGGATGACACATTTCCTACAGAACAAGGCACACAGAGACCCTTATGTTATATTTCGTTATCTGCTAACAGTTATGGATAACATTCAAGTCATTTTCATGCAGGGGTAAATCTCTGCAAACTGAAAAAAAAAAAAAACACAACTAGAAGCCAGAAAAAGAATCTTTTTTTTTTTTTTCAAAATGTACACTTTTGTTGCCAATGAAAATGCTATAACTGCTGTTTTAGAAATTAGCAAGCAAAACAGACCTTCAAAATGGGACACCATGGTTTTGTTATTCTGACTGTCTAGGTTTCTCATGCAACCACTTTCCTGTAAAGACGTTGTAACACTCCTCCCCTTCTTCAGTTATTATTTTAGTGTTATGGTGTTTTGTTCTGTTTAGTAATGGGAAACAACTATCTGCACACAATCATATAAGACGTTTAAATTAGTTTTGGTCAGATTATATTTATTTGTTCAAAATAAGAATTCCATAAATTAACTAAAAAAAAAAATGAAATTTGAACAAAATCATTGTTAGTTTAAAAATTGTTTTAATTATTTATAATTATATATATATCTATATATATATCATATATATATATATATATATATATACACACACACACACATATATATATATATATACATACACACATATATATATATATATATATATATATATACACACACAAACACACACACACAAAAAACTTTTTACAGAGACTAGAAATTAATCTTTAAAAAAAAATAATTTGTTGTCGAAACAACAAAAAAAGTTTTTTTCACAACAATATCTGTTGTATTAGGATAATTTGACAGCTCATAACTTTCTCATAACCGATTACATTCCATATTGCTATATTGAGTTTAGAGTAATGTATGCAGTAATAAGCTTACTAATTCGTCATAAATGTGTCCCTTTGTTTGCAATCCAGAAGCAGAATAAATAGATGACATTGAGTTAACAATTGAAATACATGCAATAGTGGGCTCTATTAAAAAAAGTTTAACTTTTAAGTTATAAAATAATTATATTAAGTTAAAGAATAATTATTTAAGAATGTAGGTAAAAGTTTGCATATTACAACATTTGTTTATGCCAAAAAATCCATAGAAAATAGTAAGTTTAACATTATTTACATTTTATGACAGTCCACAATTTTGACATCTAGCTTTTCTAGGTATATGCTTTACTGTGTATTACTAGTGGGTATGAATACTAATGTAATTTGTTGTTTGTTTATTTTTGGGCCACAATTGGCATATTTTCAATTTGTGTTATACACAGTAATACATGACTTATAGAATTGAAAGCCAAAAGTCTCTGACAGCAAACAGCAAAGACTGAAAAAGGCAGAAAGTGACATCAAATCAAAAGACACAATTTACAGAAAATTGTGAAGATAATTTTGACACACATATTCAATCTTTTCTTCCACAAATGAGTAGACAAATATTTTACATGCACAAGAAAAATGAATATCAATTTACAAAACAAAATGGCACACAGTAAAGAAAAAAAAATCTTAAAAGCCAGGTCACATGCAAGAGTCACATGATAGCTCTGATGAGCCAGCATACTTACTATTACCCTGTTTTTCAGCTTCAGCAAAAACAGCTGTCTCGGTTTGCACCTCTGGTTTTGAATCTGTAATGCCATGTTCGTCTTTTGCACTCCCTGGCTGTTCCATGCTGTCTGGTTGTTCAACAGCTTCATTTCTTTCAGAAACAGGGAGCACAGCACTCTCCCTTTGTACCTCACCAGTTTGTTGGTACTCTGCAGAAACCTGATCGCTGATTTCTATATTCTCAGCACCCTCGCTTTGTTTCGCCTCTTCGTGGGTATGTTGTTCTTTGTCATTGTCAGATACAGCCTCCTCATTTTTAACCTGGTCCTCCACATCATTTGCTGCCTCGCATTCACTTCTTGGTTCAGTATTGGATACAGAGCTGGAGGTTGCTTTGATTTCTTCTTTCTTCACGTCATCTTTTGCCCCTTCACTATCACTTTCTGAATATTTTCTGCTGCAGCTTGAAGAATACGAGCTACTAGATGAGTCAGATGACCTTGCTCTCCTGCCACCTATATAAATAATACATACTTTTAAAAAAAGAAAAACATTTTTTTTTTTTACATTTGTCAAGATTCATTAAAACTCGGACGACACTGAACAGACTGTGTCAGGCAAAGTTTGTAATTTATCTGTACTGATTCATATCACAGTACTTACAATGAAAAGATAACTAGAGACTTGGGTAGAAAGACACTGTTTACTTCTACAGTTCATCTTCTCGGGTCAGATTAAGAAAAAAAAGCCTTACAGATGGGCATGCCCTCCTTTTAGCTTTTGTGCAAGCCAACAAAATAAAACGAAACAGGATATCACTTTTCAGTGACTGCACTAGTACAGGCACTTTGAACTTTGTAAAGATTTCTGAAGGATTAATTACTGAAGTTATATAGGGACGTTTTTAAATCTAAGGGTTATTCAAATATATCAAAGAATGGTAATCTACCTTGTTTGCTATCCTCTGCCTCACTGTCAGAGTAGCTGGCTCTATCATCCTCAATGCCAGAATGGTGCTTCTGTTTCTCTTTATAGTCAGTCTCCTCTGTGTCAGAATTACCCCTTTCATCATCAGAGGGGGTTGATGACCTGCCATTCATGTCAGCCTCTTTTTTGTTCTCTTCTTTTGCATCAGGCCTCGCTTCATCTGCTTCAAAATCGTCATCATATTCTAAAAGCAAAATGGTATCAATTAACTGATAGCAAAATATTATTCGCTTGGCTGAATGATTTTGTTGTCTCTTAAGCCTCTCCTTACTGAGAGCTGTCAGTCTACCATGTCTAACATCCCACAGAGGACATGTGGCCGAGGTAATTTCTTACAAAATGTTTGTTGCTTATTGTTTTTCTCAGAGAACTTGTGTTACTCTTGTGTTATCATTCACCATGTATAATAATAATAATAATAATAATAATAATAATAATAATAATAATAATAATAATAATAATAATAATAATAATAATAATAATGAGTTCAGACTGACTCTAATTTACTGTAACAAAAGCATGGTAGGAAGAATTTTCCATCATGATTAACTTCAGGTATCTCATTCTCTTCTTTGGGTTCTAATTCCATCTGATTTTCCTCCTCAATATCTTCTTCTCTGTGCGGAGATCTCAAGGAGGAATTTAATATGCTCTCTTCTTTAGGCATCTCTTCCTCACTGCAGCTCTTGTCTTCTTTACCCTGATCTCTAGTCGACTCCTCTTTTTCTACCTCCTTTTTTATCTTTTTTGGCGGAGGGTTGGGTTTTTTATCTAAACCCACAGCAATGATACATCTGAAGACAAATTATAGAGGTGCACATATATAGTACAATGCACAGTATATCATGGCAGGTACAAAATACATTTGTACAGTGCAGATTTTGACCTGTTGTTGAAATGCTACCTAAATAACGTATAGATAATGAAAACTTTTGTAAAAGTATTTTTTTTTTTTTTTGTAAAACAATTACTACAGAAACTCAATATAAAGGTGAATATCAATTATTTTTGGCACAGTAATTTATGTTTTAATAAAGAGCTGTACATACTGTATAGTTCTACTGATCACACTTTTGGAAATTCTGACCTGTAACACGGGGAAGCTCCTTCAACACTGGCAATTCCAAAGTGCCCATGTTTTCCTCCCAATCTTGCTCCTTTACGATGTTTAAATTCGCAGCAAGAACTGAGCCGATCAACTTGCATTGTATTCAGGAAAAAGGTAAGACTGAAAGGAAAACTGTGGTGGCGTCTGGAGACAAACTGAAAGGTTTCTGCAACATAAAAAGAAACTCTGTACTGTACCTCAGATAATTTTGTAGATTGTTATGCTCATCTGTATAACAAGACCATGTCATGAGCTATCAAAGTATGTGACAATTTGCATTATATTGTTCTAATGTTTAATATATAACCATACTGCACATAGTAAAGGGCAGCTCGGAGCACATCAGTGTAGAGTCAGCAAGGGCAGCTGTATTTAGATTTAACTCTGTTGAGACGATTAAATAAACCCCAGTGAGTAAAGACACTATAGTTACAATACACATAAACAAATCTGTTGACAGTTTATTTGTTTCTGGTTAAGCTTGATTTAAGTAACACTACTGCTACTGACCTCCTTCTAAGAGTTTTCCTTTGTAAACACAGAGATTTTGTCCACCACAGTGCTGCTGGTAAACTTTCACTTCATCTCTGAAGTCCGTGTCATCATGAGACAAATGAACACTCTTTCCGAAATACACCATGGTGACAGCAACATTACTGTGCACAGATGTCTTGTGGAATTTAGCAGAATCCTACACGGAAAAGTAGATTCAGAAAAGTCACAGATCATGTATTTTTTTTTTTTTTTTTTTTACTTTTATGATGATAAAATCTCTTCTTTCAAATGCATTACCTCTGGCCCTCAGTTTGCAATCAAATGAAAGGAAATCAGTAGTATTGTAGTACCACATACTATTCTACACTTATATCATTATTGTTTACCTTTGTTTCTTCAATTCCGTTTGGTGCAGTTGTAGGTCGTAGTTTTCTACCCCTTCTCATTCCATTAGAGGTTCCTTTAAAGGTTATGTCCCTTTTTTGGGTGGGAGGTGGAACTGGAGTTACATAATTGTTAATAACTGGAAGTCGGTAAGGGGAGATTCCACTGGCAAAATCTGTTGAGGTAATGTGCCTCCTTGCCTCCCTGTCAAGCTGTAAAATAATAACAGTCCAGAAATGTTTTAAAAACTAACTGAACCCCTATCCATTATCGTCTGATGTTTTAAATTGCAAGTAAAATCTATACAGTGCTTCCTTTTGCCATATGACTTACTCATAAAAAAAACATGAAAACATGAATTAGTGAATAGTCTTTGCATTGGATTACAGTAAATTTATGGCCAACATGGTCTGACCGAATTACTGAATCAATGCACTGTATTTCTTATTCTACTGCCTCCTGATTACATCATCAAGCTTCAAAGGTAAGGCAATACTGAATCTAAACATCTAAACATGCTCTGAGGGTAAACACATGCAAGCTTTAAAAGAGCTCATTCACTCTGAATAAATACATGAATTAACTGAAATGTAAAACAAAGTGTCTTAATAACAGGCTTCTAACCGAATAGATTAAATGGTGTTCTGTCTTCTCACTATGGCCCTTCTGTCTGGAGCCTGGGTATGTTCTTCTGGCAGACGCTGCAGTGCCATTGCTCTGTATGGGCTGCAGGAGAACAGGCCTCTGTATTTTTCCAGGTGCAGTGCATGGTCGAGGGGAAGTAGAATTCTGATTGAAAAAAACAAATCAAAAAAAGATTTTCCTGCAATTCACAGCTTAATAGGGATAATAAAAAATGCATGGCTATTACAATTCTGTGATAATTCGCAAAGCATGCAAAACAAAATGTGGCTGCCCACAAACATGCAACGTGTTCTGCCAGCATACAGATATTTGCAACCTAAAATGACAAATGTGCAAGGAACTCAAAGCCAATTATACTTATGGCTTAATTTGTATTATGCATGTACAATATTTCAGCTATAAGCCTGAAATGTGTTCCTGCTTATATACAGTACAAAAATAGTGGGTTTTTTGGTTATAAGGTAACACTTAATAAAACCAACACGTTTGTCTACTTGACTTACTGTTTTACCAATTACATATTACGAGAACTGGCGAAGTTACATGTGTTTCCGGTCAGAACGATTTCCTGCTTTTCAATACAACTTACACTGCATGTTGTATATACAACAGCTATAGCTACTGTGGTGTCTACTATTGCATACCATTCTTTAGAATCACAGAGCCTGTACATGTCCGTATCAAATCTTTTTGTCAATAAACTTTGAAAATAAAGACAAGGTTTAAAGAGTAGTTATAGAACTCCCTGCAAAGTTATTTGTCTATAATCGAATTTAAGACGCGCTTTTTCAACCATTTTTTGCTTCTCAGAAATAGCAGGTGTCATAAATTAGAGTACAGTATAGTGATGTATGTATTAAAATTACCAACAAAAAACGTGACTACCCGAGTACACAAACAGCAACATGACTGACTGCCAAGAAAAGACTACAAAGGCGTCTGCCCGAATACACAAGCAGTAATGTCACTTACTGCTGACAAAAAACAAACCGAGCTTCCTGAGGAATTCCAAGAGAAACATTTACAATTTCAGCATTTCTAACAAACAGTACCAGCTTGGAGAGATTGGAAATGCTGATAAGACCCCCGTATTTTTTCGACATGCCAAGCAATGTTCAGTGCTGTTGTGGTTGCTGGGTTACATGTTGCCTGGTGTCGTGGAGTGCTGTGTCATGCTTGCTGTTGCCAGGATGTGTGATGCTGTAAGTGAGTGGTGGCATGTGTACGACAGAGATGCCATCTTAAGTATTATACAGTAAGCAGCACAATAAGTGAGCTCCGTGGTTAATCTACAACAACACTGTTTCGTGTCAGTTTTGTACACTACAACAGTGTCATTGAGGTTGTATCTTTGTAAATCCATATTTATTTGAGGTTTTATTTTTTCCTCAAATTAAGGGTGGTAAATTTGGGCTGCGCCTTAAATTTGAGGGCGTCCTAAATTTGAAGGAATACAGTAATTGAATTATTTGAATATTTAATTTCAGTTGGTAAGTATTTGAAAACAATGAAATATCTTTAACCACTGGTTTAATGGCCTGTTTTGAAGTTATTGAATTGAAAATGTTTAGAATTTTCCTTGATAGAAATCCTCCTCAACCACCATGTGGTAATTTCAAGACATGGTACATAATTATACATTTAGGGTAATAATCAGATTTTAGTTTTTCATTATTTGGGAATAGCTGAAGTTTTTTTTTTTCAAATAACTTACATATATTTAAATATTTTCAAATAGTATTTGTTTTCTGCAAATTTTTAAAAATATTTTCAAATAATGTTTGACTTTGTGCAATTAATATTTGAATATTTAAAAATAAAATTGATTTATTCAAGCATATATATTTAAATATTTCAACTATTTGCAGTGTTTACAAATAAAATATCCAATACAACTATATTTGTTCCAGGTCTGTTTTTTAGATTTCTTAGCAGCTAGTTACTAATTGCTCAACAGGAAAACGCAAACATGAATGTATTTCATTTTTAAATGACTCTTTCCTTTAATTTCTGGTGCTGTTTCTCATTTCCCCACAAAATGCAACATAAAATGTATTATTTGGATATACTCAATTATTCTATTGAAGCTTGTTATAATCCATCATTGAAAAAACTGTAAGCTCAAAAATATGATTCAATAGAAAATATTTTCCCAACAGTAGCCTTCTGTGCAGGGCATGACTTACGGGTTCTGAGGTTTCAGACTGACTAGCCTCTGGTCCAGACTGACAGGCATTGCCATTTTTGGGGGCAGTTGGTGGTCGTGGGGAGAGTAAAGGGACAACATCTTCATTATATCTCTTTGCTCGATCCACCTTTAAAAGATAAGTGCTGCAGTACAATTCTGTTCTGTTTTCACAATGAAAAGTGGTTTAACAAGTTTGATGGTAACATCAAATAAAAATCATAATCCTACTGTATGTGCTTCATGGATAATGTTATTGATCTCATAACTCTAACCTGCTGAAGTTAAAAAAAAATAAACAAAAAATAGAAATATTTACAAACTGAACTTTCTGGGATAAATTACCTTGATCCTCTGCACCCGTTCTTTGCGTTCAAAATCTTCTAATTTCCTTTTTATCTCTATTTGATTGTGTCTCTAATTTGAGAAGACAGAAATGTTAAAATAGTTTATTAAAGTAAAATAGTTAAAGAACATTTCCAATCTACATGTTTCTCATAACTACATATTGAACTTCTGTAACTTTTCAACCTCTATATCTTGACCTTACTGCATTCAAGTTTTCAGGGAAGCCTGAATTTTCTTTTCATTTCTTTTTCAATAGTCAACTACAACTAATGTAAACTCAGTATAAAATCAGAGGGGACAGTCTTTGTGTGAGGAATTTAAATCAGCAATTAATTTATTTTATATTTGTATTAATATTCTGCACTAGCTGCACTAGTATTATGCACGTAATTTATTTTTTGTATTTATTATTTAATTACAGTCATATAAACAACTGTGTATAACAAAAATATAATGACTTTACCTCCATGTCAAGCACCTTGTGAAAGATGGCTTGTGCCAGACATTCTCGCACATATTTTTGATGATCCCTCCTCATTATGTTATGCCTGTACTCTTTGTCTGGTACAATTCTTCCATGTCTTGTAATCTACAGTCACAAGGCACAAGGATGTATTAAAATATATTATATGACATACTGTATTCCTAACAAGTACACTAAACCAATTAAATTCAATAGAGTTGGGACACAGCCAAGCTGTGGATGAAATGTGTTTGTTTGGTCTCTGCAGGTAAACAAATCCCGAAGATGATGAATGTAACAGGAAAGCCGGGTGAGCCTGATGAACTGCGATGTGGCTTTAGCCTCTCTACTGAATATCAGTCAAGCGTTTAGGTTGTATTTTGCAGTTTTGTAGAAAATTGAAATCCTAAACATGTCTCATTTAAGTTTCATTATCTTCACTTCCACATTGTTGCACATTAAATACAGCACCATTTCTCACTGCTTCCCACTTGATTCTCTGAAAATAAATTTACCTTTAAGGATGAAACGTTAAAATCTGCAATTGTGCGTCAATGTTTCGAACTCAACATACATACCAGTCCAACTTTCTGAAGATGTCTCCTTATTTTTGTGTTACTGAAGTATCCTGTCAGGTGTCTATCCGTTAGACTGTTGTAGGCAGCAAGTGTTCTATAATTGAAATATAAACATTCTTTAGAGCATTTACACTGCATAGTTATACAAGAAAGATTATGATTCCCCTTCACAATTTTTTTTAAACTGACAGTACTCATTCAAATTACTTTATAAGTTAAAACTTATTAGAAACTTAGAAAGTCATGTAAACAAATGTATTATCTAGCTTCTTTAGTGTACACCTTAGAATTCTTAAGATTCCAAGCTCAAATTAAATCTTAGTGACAAACGTATTGTACATTGTGTGACCATTACAAGTTCTTTATCCTTTGTATCTCAGTCCCACCAAGTTGTCAAACTTGTGCATGTGGTTCTCTCTTAGTATGTTTGTTTGTATGGATTGACATGCAAATGCAGCATGTGTGTGTCAAGGAATATTAAAGGGTAAACAGCTTGTTTAAAAGAAAGCATACTATTATTCACCTGAGTGCAACTATTCTTTTGAGTTAAAAAGTAAGGAAGTTACCTAGGATTCTTTTTGATGAGGCTCAACTCAACACAGATATGCCACAGCTTGTGATGTGACAAAATGTCTTGAATTAATGCTGCTGTCCGCCTCCAGGAAGAGTTTTTTTTTAAAATTTTATTTTATTGAAAAGCAGTGGTTTAGGAATCATTAATTGACAAAGTAGTTGATTATGATGATCCTGTATTAAGGCTATGTACAAGATGCCTAAAATCCACATGGTAACTATAATTGTGGGGGCACCACATGTTGTAGTTTCTTACTTGTTTAATGTGTACATGGAAACCGATTGCTTAATATCAGTCTTAACAGAACTTCTTTAGTTTTACAGGCGAGCTCCAGGCTACCACCATGTGCCATTAACTAGTGATACCTTGTGTAATAATACAATAAATGTCCTCATGCATTTTTACTAAACATAGCCATTTTCTCCTTTCTCTCAAATAAGAGTTTATAGAAATGTTAAATACAATGCATTTAATACAAACATACTAGCACACTAAATTAAAGCAGATACTGTATGAAGAAATGTAACTTTTTCCATGTATTTTAGGACCCTAGTAACAAATAGTGTGATACAAGCATTCTTGAATACATCCACTTCACAGAAGTCTTTGAACTTTGAAACAGCAACTTAAAATGTATTAGTCGCAGGTATTTTGTTTGCTTTTAAAATATACATTTTTTATTTGTAGTGCTGGTTAAACTATAATCTCAAGAAGTAAGCAACATGGAGCTAATGATAATGCTGCACCACTTTATTGCAGAGTTCTCTCCATGGACTATAGGAAGGGTTTGTCTTGTTTAACAGTATTCCCTGGTAACAGCTCCTAAGGTCATGCAATTGGTTAGATCCTAAATCTTAACAAGTGGATCAAAGCACATTCCTGGCTTTTCGCCTTTCACTACCAAGTTGCATTACTTTCTAATAGTTCAGTGTAGAAAACCTCTCTAAGTTCCCATAACTGGACAAAGGGAAACAAAGTTTAAATGAGATTAAATCAGTTTAAAAAAAAAAAAAAGTGCAAGCATATAAATCTACTGATTGTCATTATCTGCTATGATACTATAGATAACAAAACAAACACCTGTACAAGAAAAAAGTAAACACAGTTCTGCCACCAGCACTACAAAGCTGTTATGACTGACTGAGCCCATATTGAACACTTCCATTTGGAGTTCTGTATACTACCAAATTCCTGGAACAAAACAAAAACATTCATCCCATATAAGACAGATTGCATTTTTGACATTATGCTGTTTAACTGCCTACAGTGAAAAGACACAGTATCAAGGTGCATAGTGAGATGAGGGTGATTAGTTTAAAGCCAGTGTGTGTCTGTGCTTCAATTGTTTTTTGCAGGACCAACAAGAAACACATATAGGCTACTGTACAGTCTGATGTGGGGTGTACCCATCTGTATTCTTATTTTGTGAAACATGTTTCCAAGACGAGGACAAATAACCGTATTCTTGACTAAATGTCCAATCATTTTATCCAATGACCTCTAGATGAACTGTACTAGTTTTCACCCCTTTCCTTTACTCTGTTTTAGGTCAAAGTGTACTGTATCAAATCTTTCATAACTACCGTAATCATGATCCACAGCTACCAATACCAATTCCCTAATGTATGCAACTGTACTAGAGAAAACAGGATCTAAACAATCATGTCAAGTATAAGATTACTGTATCAAATAACCTGTACTGTATGAGCAAAGCTGGAAGAGACACTTAACCCGGGAGCTCTATGTGTTTATAGCTTTATCTGTCTCCTCTTTGGAGCTAAACAGAAAAGAAAAAGAGAAAAAAAGAGGATTCTCAGTGACCAATTCTGGAAAAATAAAGGACAATGGAACAAAATATGTTGTTAAACTTGCTCAATTATACAGAGGCTTTCAAAATGTGATAGTTGTACATTTAGCTGTTAACCTGTACAGCAAAATCAGGATGCTTACATTTTCATACAACTCTCAGCTGCAATTTTTAGATAAATTGTTTAAGTGACTTAATATTACAGTAATAAATAATCTTTACTTTTATATAGTGCCGTTCATAGTGGAACACCATCACAAAGCACTTTACAAGATAGGAGACTAGGGTGTGTGAACTATGCATCAGCTGCAGTCACTTACAACGACGACTCACCTGAAAGGAGTTTAAGTGACTTGGGTCACATAATAATGAGTCAGTGGCTGAGCTGGGATTTCAACCTGAGACCTCCTGGTTACAAGATTGTTTCTTTAACCACTGGACCACACAACCTCCTTATCAACCACAAAAACATATACTATATATATATATATATATATATATATATATATATATATATATATATATATATATATATATATATATATATATATATATATATTGAGCCAACTCACCTTAGCGAATAGAATTTTTATACATATGACGATTTAATATGGTTCAAGTCTTCAAGTTATATAATATATAGAATATATATATATAATATATTAATATATATATATATATATATATATATATATTATATTTTGGTATTATACACATATATACAGTCCAACGTAAACAACAGTTTAAAGCAACGCCAACATGAATACAACATAAATATACAATGCTTTTCGCTGTCGTCTTCTTATTTTTAGGTAAAATTCTCATTATACATTTCATTTTTAAAATTTTGTTTTGCTTACCCGGGGTTAGGGAGACTCATGTTTTCTGAAGCCTGCGCACTTTAATTAATGAAAATGTGTTACTCTTTCTAGTGTTTTATTCCCCTTTCTTTCAAAATAAACACATTGCTACAGACACAACTGCAGCGTGCAGGTCAAAATTCCTCAGGCTAACCTGACAGACTGAACGGACTGCAACCTTTTTTTTTATTCCCAGCGACTGCCGACATCCAACCGTTGCTAAGGAAAATCACGTGATGATGCTTTGCAAGAGGCGGTGCCGTTTCATTTCCCCTCCAATTATATTTATTTTCTGTCTACCAAAGACTCCGCCCTTGGGGTTTGCCGATGCGCTGTTGAGGTTGATTGGATCTTTCGTGCGTCAATCACTTTCTTCGTTTTGCTGGTGTTACACCCTGGGTAGCGGACTTTGTTGACTTTGCACAGCTGGATGTGAACTGCTTTTTAAAAAGCAGACCAGTCATTTCCAATAATACTTGATTCTCCAGCCAAGTGAGGTCTGTGAATGTGACGTTTAACACGTCTGTCTGATGGAACTTGTCATGGTGAATTTATAAGCAGAGGTTTATTATTATAGCGGAAAGTTCTGACTTGATATGAAAGCTGTGTCATATTCAGGATAGGCCTTCAAGTAAAAGGCCAGTTGCAAAGTCAGTCTTCAATTGTCCAGCATTGCTTCGTATAGTGCAGGAAGTACAGTCCATGACCTAGTATCTGAATTGCACCCACAGAGACCATGCACACCTGTCTTGTTTGTTGACAAAGCGATGCATAAGCACAGTCAGTCATCTATTTACCTACTACAGGAACCTGTAAAAACATGTAGCACCTAAGTAAAGAAGGGAGTGCCTAACCCCTAAAAACACATTGTATGGTTATGTAGATACACTGCAGAGGAAGCCCAAGAAAGAAATCAACACAAACGTACCAGTACAAAGCAGAATGCAAATAACTGTCCTCGTGTTCTTTCACCAAGCTCACAGGCAGGGCATGCATGTCTCACACTGAAACTTGTGGCTGATGCGTCCTTAAAATAAACATTTTGGTCATGCCAACTGATGAGACACATTCATAGAACTATCCATACTTACAATTTAAAGACACTGGAATTCACTAAATACGTACATTTAAAAAATGTGGTTGTATTTTAATTCTTACACATCTTTACCGTGCATATAAGTATTTAGAAAGCTGCATGCATGTGCATATGATTGAGAACTTCGCCCTGGCCTTTCCCGTCAGTTCTGCCCAGCAAACTAGCATGTTTCTACAAGCAGGGTGTTTATCCATAAGGTTTGTGTGCTGCAAACTCCAGGTTTCCCTTGACAGCACTGCGATACTGTGCCTGTAGTGTGCAGATGCTGTCAGTGCTAACGGACAGTGATTTTTTTTCCTCCAGCATTGGTTCCAGATTTATAATATTATGCTTGTGGTTCTATTTATTTACAACCAGACCTTAATACACAAGCTCATTTCTGCAATTACAGTGAATACAGAGAATCCAAACGTTATCTTCTTACCAAGCAAACCAGTTGTTTAAAGGCAGTCTGGTCAGTTGTCATTAATGACTATTAAGGAAATTAGATTCAGTAGAATTACAAAAAAGGAACCACAAGTATTCAGTTACCGTAACTTTTAGATCTCTAGTTGTACATAAAATAGTAAAGACTGATCTTCTTCATCAGTCAAATGTTCTGTGGAGAGTTGATAACCTGTTTGTGACTTGACTAATATTGAAGAATATCAGTAAAAATAAGTAATTAAATAATTTAATGTATTATTTAACTAATAATTAAGAAAGTTCAGATGACATAGCTTGTTAGATATATTGTGATAATTTAATAAAATGCATGTCAACTGATTAATCTCTCTAGCTGTCCATAAGGCAAGAGTATTCTTCAGCAGGAATGCACAATGCAGAATACCTCTGCTTGACAGATGGACCTTTTATTTATTTTTATACAATTTAACAAGAATATAAAACTAATATATATTGAAATGCACAGAGACTGTCTGAATAATTGTTGGTGCCACTGTAGCACCATTAATTTGTTTTCTATTTAATTACCACTTGTCACATGCAATGGAAGAAAGGGATCACATTATCAGAACCATCTTCCCTATGGCTCCAGTGCTGCTGATAATATCTTCATGAGCCTGTGATGCCTGCTCCAGTGGATACTCAGGTCCGATTACTGGAGATAACAACCCAGATTCCAATCCTGCAAACAACGAAGCAGATGACTCTGCCCTGTCCTCCTGTACAAATGAACAGCAGAAACGGTTAAGACAGTAATCCTGGCGAGGCTTTTTACCATGCCATGTACAATACCTCATGCCATATGCCATGCCAGTAATGTTATGTGTTCTGTGAATATAGAAAACAATACACCAATCCATTTTTGGCACGCATCTTATGAATTTCACTGACCGTAGCACTAATCTTGCGCTTGCTAAACGTATCTTAGGTAAAGAGTCCAAGATCATTGCTAATCAGGGTATGAGAAATCATACATTTAGTTATTACAAAAAAATAACAATACTAATAAACTAAAAACTATAGTACTATACGGTCTTACTTTTGTTGCACTGAACAGAGAAACGCCAATGATGCTGGTTTCTTTGGCCATTGTGTCCCTTGGGTTTATTTCAATGGGTCCTCGACAGCCCACAATCTGCAAAGTGTAATTGTGTAATCAGTAAATAGATAGAATATACAGTAATCTCAACAATAAATACTCTCTCTTGAATGCCTGTTTTAATACTCACAATCACCCTGCCTCCAAATGACAGCAGCTGTAAATCAGCATTAAGGTTCATATTAGACAGCATTTCAATGATCACATTCACCCCTTGTCCGCAGGTAGCTTCCTGAAACATACAGTCAGCGGAAAAGAAGACAAGTATATTAGTTAAGCAAATCTATAGTAATATATATATATATATATATATATATATATATATATATATATATATATATATATATATATATATATATATATATATATATATATATATATATATATCTTGGCGAGACGATCTTTCTAGAAACACTGTAAATTGTCTGTAACAGACGTTGCGTGTGAACTATTTTTCTAGATGACTGTTTAACTGTTTAGTGTTTTTATGGGGTGGGTTTTCAGCACAAACCTCTGTTCACAGCTCAACCGCTGTTGAGCAACAGCTCTTTTTTCATTGAAAGATGAACAATTAGAATATTTAATTCAATAAATGTAATAAGTTTAAAGTAATACAGACCTGTACCAAGGTGTTCTGCTAAACACACACTATACAGGTCCAGTGCAAATAAAAACAGACTTTCAAAGAGCCATTCAGTAGCAGGTCTCTACCTTTATTTTTTCAATGTAGCCTTTTTCTTTGTGGTTAAAGACGTGATGAGCTCCATTCTTCAGTGCTAGATTGAGCCCTTCACAGGTCCCTGCTGTACCCAGCACTTTCATTCCAAAGGCCCGGGCTATCTGACATGCTGCCACCCCAACCTGAAAGAAACAATTCATCTAATTTTTTTTTTACGGTTAATCTTACTGTTTGGTGACAGGATTATCAGAAACATAGGCACAAAAAAGGCATCACTGTGCTGTCCTGTATACTTACCCCACCACTCGCCCCGTGAATAAGCACTCTTTCGCCTGCTTTGGAATGAGCCCTAAACAAAATAAAAATATATGCAGAAAACTAAGACTGCCACATTTATATATTTTTGTAAACTGAACTGCGACATTTAAATGGAAAAAAAACGGTATATTAAACTTATGTAAAACAAATATATAGTAGGTTCTTGATAAAGTGGTCAATCCAAATTATGCATCAATCTGTGCCTGTGCTCTGTTTGTTGTAATAAACACTACTGTTATTCAATTACTTACTTATGGAAGAGCGCCCGGTATGCAGTGAAGTATGGGATTCCAATGGCAGCACCTTGCTTGTAGTTCAGATTGTCAGGCAGTGGGTGAACAGATTCCTCTGAAGCAATTGTGTATTCTGCATAGCCACCAGTAACTGTGCCACTTGTAAAGACCCGGTCACCAGCCTTGGAGGAAAAGACAGGCAAGTAAGAACGTCCTAATGCTAAACATACAGCACAACCACACACACATATTGGGACATGACCAAAGCCTCCAGCACCTACCACACCATGTTTTGGACAGACTAACGACAGATCAGATTAGTTACAGGGACACGAGTGGAGTATTGGTAACACATTGTGTTAAAGACAGTTACAGCAGTTAACATTATATCCTCTTGGAGCCTCCGGTATGCATTTTGAAGTGTACAGTATACTGCATGGTGAGGGTCCAAGAGGCTATACAAAAGAGTCTACAGTTTGAGTATTACACTTGCTCTATTAGGCACTCTTATGTTTGTAATGCAATACTCTGTATAGACTCCAGTCTTGCACTTGGCTGTTTCAGAAAGGAAATTGCTTGTGTATAAAGTTACTGTATTCACTGATCGCTCCTGTGGCATCTAGTTTCTATTTCAGAGAAATCCCCTGGGTAACTGGGTTAGTCAGACACAGTAGTCTCCCTATAGGCCAATGGTTCTCTTTGCCATGCAGTAGTTTACCTTGAATGTTTTGACATGCTTTCCTACTGCCTCCACCTCTCCTGCCACATCTGTACCTGGGGTATATGGCAAATTTGGCTTCCTAGCATAGGCACCTGAGCGGATATAGGTTTCAACCGGATTCACCCCACAGGCATGGACTCGGATTAGAACCTGTCAAACAAACAAACAAACAAACAAAAGGAAATGAGGAAACCTTCATTACAAAACCAGGGACAGCGTTTTCAAGGTTTTTAAACGCTGCTGCATTTCATGGCTGGACAGAATTTGCATTACACACAAGTACAACTAAACAAAAACGTCTTCTTTTAGAAGTCATAGCATCATATTACAAATCATCTAGACTATAGAAGCCACCACGACATGGTTTAAAATTAACAAAAAGTAAACGGTTACTCAGTGGATCCATGCTATTAGGACATTATTCATTTCAAACTGAGCATTGTGACGCAGACAATTTAAAACAGCTTCAAGTATATAGTTCATTAGACCTGCTGCTCATATAATGAGTTCTGGAGGGCAGGCAGTGAATCATTTATGCCTGACTTAAGTGACAGATAATCTTCAGATAATGGTGTCTACTTCTGCTTCATAATTACAACACTGCAATACATCAACAACACATTGCTATTACCTGTGTGAGGCCTGGATTGGGCACGGGAATGTCTGATTGGAACTGTAGTACTGACGGACCACCAAACTCGGACACCACGACAGCCCGCATCAACTTTCTTGTTGCCATGCTGCTATCTAAGAACAACAACACGAATCAGCATGTGATAAAGTTTGACAGTTTCTACAGCATCTACTGTGTCTGCACCTATTTGTTATACGAAACTTAAAAGTACCAAAATTAAAGACATGTTGAAAAAACTAGTTTACAGGCATGATGGAACTATGTCAACAGACGCTTTATGTTTGTCATATATAAATTATGCAGCATTACCGCGCATAGAATTTAAAGGACGAGTTTTTGTAGTCACGTAACAAAATAGATCGCGGCGGCCAGCCAACGGCTATTCTTACGAAGTTCGGGCCCATGTATCGAAAACACATTATTGATAAAGCGCGTTTGTTGTGCTCGTTACATAGTATCAGCATTTTTTTTTTTTTTTGCACTGTAATTTAGTATTCTATACTGATCATGTTATTAATTCTGATAAACATGTATAGTTACCTTCTCGACAATGGTTCTCAGTTAACAATTAACTAAAGTATTTCCCTTGACCCCGGTGTCCGTGTAAATAAATCCTTACAGAAAACGAAATACTGTGCAGCGGTGTTGCTTGATTTAGATACAGTCAAGTCATCACAAAGTAGAGAGTCTGCTTCTTTTCTTTTGCCATACATTCCATAAAACTACTTAACGAGTAACCTACTGCATCGTGCGATTTAACTTTTGTCTAAAATTGAAAAACAATTCTGTTGTGTTGAAGTAAACCTTGTGAATAAAACAGATAAGGTTCAACAGATATACTAACTAGAAGCACGCAATTGTATATATATATGTGGAAGTGATAAATTTGCTTTGTCAGACCAATTTCAATTGACAGTACTGTACAGTACAACAGTTTCAATTTATATTTAATCATGTTATAATGGTTGTAATAATATGCCATAATAACAGGTGTTTCTATCATAGGATTCCGAGCAACAAAAAATAAAATAAACACATTTACATTTTAATTAACATCTCACTAACGTACTTCCTTATAGAGACATTCTAGTTTAAACTGCAGAGTATTGTACTACAAATGCTACTTGCACGGTAATTTACCAGTACCGTTCACGTGTTCTGATAACTGCACACGACACGTTTCAAAGTTATTTCGTATGCACTATCACAATATACTCAAACAGCGAGTTTACTTTAACCCCTATCTATATAAATACTATTGAGTCATAAATCTCTTCATTTATCTTGACATTAACGTTTAATTGGAAATCTGAGCCACTTACCACTGGTGTGCACCAGCCTGCAGGTCAAAGAACTGCAAACCGGCTGTAATTTTATAGCAGCTGGTATTTTTAAACAGACCTGTAGGTGGTGCAACTAACTCAACTAAAAAAAAAAAAAAAAAAAAAAAAAAACTAGTGGAACAAAAGTTCTACTTTCTTCAGTCGCACACCTTACAAACATATGCTGGTCTGTACAATATTTATGTGATTCTCAGGAATCAAATCCTATGCTGAAAAATGTGTAGCGCGTTTTTGTTTTTCACAATAAAACTGTAATTCGTGCTGCAAAATGGAAGCGGGAAATACTGTAACTTCAAACAATGGAAGAAGGATAGACTTCGAAGGGGAGTGGCGATGGAAATATAAAAAAATATTGTAAGTTTTATCAACGAGAGGCACACTTATTTCACCACCAGCTCCTGTTCTGGACGGATAATATTAATTGATGGGATAAGAATAGAAATTACACATTAATATTTCTGGACAACGGGAAATTTTATTTCAAGACACACACTAAACTGATACAGTATCAGGTACTGCTTCTTCTAAGTTGAATGGCTTGAAGAACTAAACTGAAATGAAGATTGTGTTGCTTGTTTTTTATGTTTTTATTATTATTATTATTATTATTATTATTATTATTATTATTATTATTATTAATACCCTTTACAAATAGTACACTTGTACATTTGTCATTAAGATCCTGTAACATTGTATTGCAACTCGTCCACAGCTTTCAGGACTACGGAAAGCCTGTGGCGACGCTGTCTTCAAATGTGAACCATTTGTGCTCCACGCGCAGCTCTTGGTATGGCTTGGTATTGTAATCACGTATTAACTTAAAATCAGTCTACTGGACTTCTGAACACTGTTTGAAATGTCAACCCAGTTTCTATTAGTTTTGCAACTATTTTCCAATAAACAATGTCAGTGATCAAAAAGTTACAGGACAAGTGGACACGTTTGAATATAATATGTAATTTCTATGTTATCCATTAATAAAAGTTTAGAAGAGATTTTGTTATTTTTAAGGTTATATTTTTAAAGAGAATTTTCTGAATATGGATATACTGTACCTCAGTTTTTTAGGATATTTAAAATATTCAATTATTGCATTTTATATGTTGTCTCACATTTAAGATTGAGGAATCCTGGGTAAAAAAGCAAACAAACCATGTTGCACAAAAACAGCTATACATTTTGGACACCTATACTTCTGATTCAATTATTCTTAAATGCTTTACAGCGCTCTGTGGCCCTAAACTCTGGATTTAGAAATGAAATGATAACTGTTGGCAAGAAAGGAAAAATAATCATGGTAAAGTTTAATATATATATATATATGAAGTGATAAATTTGCTTTGTCAGACCAATTTCAATTGATAGACACATTTATATACACATTTTACACAGTTATTTGTAACTTTTTTTTAAATCTCTACTGTAGCAAATAAAGTTGAGTAGCTGTTGGGTCTTTTTGAATTAAGCTTCCCCTTTACAATTATTAATGCTCATATCTGAGAGCAGATATCTGCAGTTTTATATTTACACGATTAGTTGATTCTAGCAGGGGGTTGATACTCTGCTGTAGATCTATATTACTCATTATATACAGCACTGTTCATTATGTGCTGTTGATTTACAGGTTCCATAGTTGCCTGCTGGCTGTAGTGGGTGCAGGTGAAGCTTTTAGCAAAGATAAAGTGGAGCAAACCAAAGCTGAGTCTGTGTACACTCAAGGAAGAGAAAGAGGACAATAAAAAACTGACAGTGAAACTGCCTCACCAGTTCAGGATGATGTCATTCTACTGAACGATGATGTGGAGAGTCTAGAAAGTGGACTCCACTTGTTTTGGATGGAGACCTGTTGAACTGCAAATGAGGGCCATACTGTATCCTTTATTATGGGAAATGTAGATTGAGGAATTTGATCACAAGACTGTAAAGAATGGTCTCTTTACATGTTACGTCATGAAGGGGCTTGTCTCTGATAAGGCATTGTAAATGATAAATGTGTTTCTTTTCAAAATATTGTGCCAGAAAGTTGTCAACTGTTATCTCAAACTAACTTTATCAAGTACTACCTTTTTCTTTCCTGTATACTTTTTATTTACTTTTACTTACTGATATTTTCCAACTTCGCTGAATTCTGCCTTCTCTCCCCACTCCCTACATGATTGGACTTTACCTAACGATACCTGAACTGTTCACACTTGCATAAGTCAATGTTTGAAATGGGCAGACCGGTCCAGCATCTTAATTTCCTCCATTAAGAGTTGTTCACACTTTATAATCCTGGAGTGGAGACAACGCTGAACTCAGCGATGTAACAATGTGATCTAAAACTAATTTCCCCATTGAAGACACTGAGAAAGACTTATAGTTTCTTTTAGTATTACTATATATCCTACCGTTGACTATTGTATATTAATGGGTGAATTATACACCTCACATGTTTTCTTTGTCTTCTTTTTCTCCAATATTACCCTACACAATTCCAGCCCGCTTTAACATCTTAAAACAAATACTTTGGTGACAGCCTAGTAACGGCTCATTAAGAGCATATGCTTAATTAATGTGTCCGTTTTCGTGGCTTTCTAACGTTAGAGGAGATGTGGTTTACATTTACGTGAATTTGTACAGATTCTAATTGTTACATCATGAATTCTACTGGTACTTTGGCTTGCATTACCTCCTTATTTTCCACACAGTTGATGGTCTATTAAAATTAAACACTGCACAATTTCTTCTGAGATTAATGAAAGTGGTTATGGGATTTACAAATGTAGTTCAGATTTTTAGAGTTGTGATCTAGTGTCAAGTAAAGCCATTAACATTTAATGAATTGAAATGACTGAAAATTATGATAATATAGTACAGAAAACCTTGTCTGTGATACTTTCTGTTTCCATGACACCGTGTAATACTGACAAGGCACAGTAGGTGGAGCAGATATTCATTTAAGAGCCTTGTAAATAGAGAGTGACAAAAAGCATAAACTGTTTAAATGGTGTGTTGAGTAAGATTTAAATCATTTAAATAGGACCACGCCTGGCATATTTCAAGTTTTTACATGGAGAAATAATTATAGAGATTTGCATGCACTGTTACATTCTAGAACTGAGAGGCACTTCTTAGAGCTCTTATAGACTTAACAGTTCTTGTTCAAGAAACATTTTTCTTGTTGTGTGTGTGGTGATGAACTTTCGAATTCATTAATATTTCTGGGTTGGCAGCAAAGGAGTCTGAAGGCTGTTTATTTAAGAAGGAACAGCACAAGCATTGGCAAAGTGAGATTCCCCACATTGCCCTATGAGCATGTATCAAATCTACCCACAGAGAAGGGGGGAGGGGAAAGGAGCAGCTGGCTCTCCATGGATGTCCAAACACTGCCCTTTCACTTCCAGACTGCATGTAAAGGTTCAGAGTGCTAATTGTGCAATCTGGTGGATGACGGTGCTGTCTACTGTTGCGGCTCTGTTGAAACCACCACAATCATTTCGCTTGTAACTTCAGCTGGATCTGAAAAGTAAAACTCAGGTTTAGACTACCTTGAGAGTTAGATGACACTATTAATACAAATATTAATAATCCAGTGCAAGCTGTGACTTACTCTCAGTATTCTTGAAGTTGCTTTGAAAACACAGTAGTATTGAAGCAGTCCTGTGGGTGTGGAACCAATTTGGGGTAAATTAGAAGCAGTAATGCAATCTGTAAAATCACAAATTCAGGATCTCAAGATGCGTACCATTCCCTGCACACTGGGTGACATCCAAAACCTCCCCACCATGGCCTGGGAAAAGAGAAAGGAGAGCATATTGTTAGGAGTTAAAAAACACCCTTGAAGTAAATTAGAATTTGTTTTCCAAAATTAAATATATCAATTTCGTAACACTGAAAATGGCTCCTGCATCCACTATTCCTGCATTGTATTTGGATTATAGTTAATTTTAGTGTTAAAAAATGAACTACTAAAATAATGGATTTGTGTTACATTTGACCTATAGTTTTAATAGTAAAGGGCTATAGTCTATGTTTTGATTAGTTGTTGTTTTTCTTATTAGTCTACTCCTGCTATTAAAAAAAAAAAAAAAAGTGGTTTCCATCTCAGACTATTAAATTAGACCATTACATTCACAAGCAGGCCAGTACATTGTAGTGGGAATTCATAGTACACCATTACAAACAACAACAGATTTTCTATTGGCCTGTTACTAGCCGGGGCAGCAGTTCTGTGCTTTGTGATGGTGAACCCTCAGTAAAATCCAGATTGTTGTTGTTCTCTATTAATAAGATACATGCAGCTGGATTCTGTTATGTCTGATTTTAATCTAGTTAAGACAGGAAGTCATATCTTTACCTCAATTTCCAAACACTGGGGTTCCCACACTTGTGTGTGTTACCATCCTGACAACAGCCAGAAGAAAAAACATTGGCTCCTGTATGCTTTTGTTTGTATTGTTTATCAAAGCAAATATGTATGAATCTTATACATGTAATGTCCTGTATTGCTGTACACTGTGAATACAGTCCGCTGTTCCCTGTGACTGAATTAATTTGCCCTATCAACTATGGTAACTGAAATCCAGATGACTTTATCCTTCAACCATTGATAGTTATATTTCTGAACTCTTAAATATAGAGCTGCATGGAGATACACAATGCAAAGGGGCCCTGCAATGTATCCGCATCATATTGTATGCAAACAGTTAGCTGATGGCAGCATTATACTGTATTATTACTATCTGTTATGTATTTACTTTGTAGCTGCCAGTTTCAGGAGAGGTACTTACTTACTGTCCATTTTGCAATAGCAATACAATGTCATCAATCTGCAGGGCCCCCTTTTTTTGCCCAGAATAATGACTGTATGCATGTGTTGCTGTGTTTTTAAAGAAACAAGTGTGCATTATCAGAAATGGACAGGGCCAGTAGACATACTGGAGGAAAAAGGGCTGAAGCCAAATTATGAACATCTAATCCATTAACTGCCTAATTTAATAATGATGAGTCTTTTTTTTTTTTTGCATTGCATTGCATAGTCATCATCACTTTGAAAAGCTGAAATTTTCCACTTTCAATTCCCAGTATCTGTCGGGATCACAAGCAGTTGGAGTGGATATTGCATGCCAGTCTTTCTTCACCGAGTCTGGATTTCTCTCCCTGCTCAGTCCCGGGTATACAGCTGCAATATAAGCAGCCTGCATATTATGAACCAGAAATACAAAACTGAAAAACTCTTTATAACCAGCTACATTTCATTCATTGTAAAAGCGATGACAGCTAAATCTTTAACTAATTCCTTTATATTCATACCGAAGCTTCATTTGGCTGAATGAGTTTCCTGTTGATCCTTGACAGGACTATGAACATTTTAACATGTAATGAAAAACCTCTGTATACTATATCAGAAAAGCTTTCAACACATTGAAGTGTCTTCATTTGTAGTTCAACGACGAGGAACACAGCCAGTTCCTAATTTAACTTTTACCTTTAAATACATAGCGTGTTTACTCTTGTATTAAACTGCATCTATCACGTGGAAATCTTTAATAAACGCTCAATAAAAATTCCAAAGCAATTAGCCACCAAAGGAGAGTTTGGCGTTATTATAATTTCTTTTCAAAATTATTACTTGCTCCAAAGATTATGGGAAAAAAAGAGTTTTAGCAATCAGTCCCAAATGGGAGAATTTTCTGGTAAGAAGTGCTTGTGTGATTGTGAAGTGGGGCCATTACTGCCTTGATTAAGCTTTTTTCAGCTTTCTCTGATTTGGCATAGAGGGGAGCACATCACTCACAGCTCAACCTCATGCAATCACGGCTCCCCTCTATCATTTTTGCCCAAGTGATTTTTAAAATGCAGCTTAGGCGCCACTAAAATGTTTTACACGCTATAACCCTTACAATTAACTCAATGGTACACCTGTACATTGAAAAAAAAAAAGAAAAAAAAAAAGCAAGGTCAGATAGACTCATTTAACAAATTGTGTAGTGAAATATTGAAAGATAGTTATTGATTATGGAACCTAACAGAGAATGCATATCTATAGATGTGTGTATTAAAAATTAATTGGTCATTATTTAGTGAGTTAAAGGCTTGAATTATTTGAAGTGTATATTATTGATTAAACTAGGGACCATGA
Source organism: Polyodon spathula (assembly GCF_017654505.1). Classification (NCBI taxonomy): domain Eukaryota; kingdom Metazoa; phylum Chordata; class Actinopteri; order Acipenseriformes; family Polyodontidae; genus Polyodon; species Polyodon spathula. Next base: position 29,479,267 of record NC_054551.1, read on the forward strand.
TTTCAGCATCTTACAAGCCTCTATAAAAAAATTAAAATAAATGGATAATGGAAAAACAGATTTTTGGGTCATCAAGTTAGGAATTACATTGGAAAAAATATTTACATTGAGAATGAGGTTGGAAGAGATCAATTGCACAGGCTTGTTGATGACTCTAGACCAAGTTGGCACAGTGAGGACATGATGTGCCGTGGAAGGGGCTACAGTCTATAAAGAAAACCAGACAGACCACAGAATCCATGGCTGTGGTGGCACTAATACAATACTAATACAACAGTTACAGAAGTATACCTTACAAATTCATTTCACTGTACTGCATTGAACTGAGGGTTCTCAGGTCTGTTTCTCAGCTCTGTGTCTTCTTCACTACAGTCGTAATCTTTTGTTATGGTTGTCCCAACCTAATTATTAACAGTCACATGGTATCTTACACTAGGACCCTTGGGGGATGGGGCAGCATTGGCCTCAATGTACAGACCGAAAGCAGGCCTTGCAAACGCCCTCCTCCTACCGGGAGGTATTATGTCACATGTCTCTACAGGAAGCACATTTCTCTTTTTTCCCCTGTACTGCTCTGACATGGATAAATTGATTACATAAGTGGGCAGTGGTGGTCCTTTCATGCAGGTTCCCCTTTTGTTTCTGCCTTACAGTAAAATTACCAGCAGCAGTTTACAATTAAATAGGGAAGCGGATGCTTTCATGTGAGCAGCACAATTACAGTTAGCCATATGCTTTAATAGGATTCCTGAATATCCGACTTTGACCCATGGAAAGGAAAATAAACATTTCAGTTCTGGATACTGTATCATTATCACAACAAAGGGAAACTCCTGCAATCCGAGGATTTAAACATCTGGAGAATGTTAATCACTATAGAATGACGGATGCTTTTTATTTTACCTTATGACAGGCATACCACCCAAATTATTATTTGTGTACATTACATCACCTGTGTGACAGAATACAGCAATATCTTCAAAGGGTCAAAAGCCTTGCGGAACAGATGAATACTCTTAAATATGTCACAGACACATCACATTTTGAAAGTGCTATAATTTTTCAAATTTTGCAAATGCAAATGTTTTATTTTACGTTACTTGGCAGACCTGCGCAGAACTGACTGAATGAAAAGTACACCAGTAGGTGCAGCAAAATGTGACCAACTTCTGCATTTCTCTATTACTACTATAGAATATTTGTTTTAACAAATAAAAAGCGTTTCATATTCCTGAACACAATTTAATAAAGGCAACTTTAATAAGAAACAATACCATCCAATATTTGAATATTGTATTGGTAGCCTGTCTACAAAAAGCCATATCTGCTAAGGAAGTGCAGAGCATAGCTTTCATAATGATCAGTGTAATCGTAACATCGTTGATGTGCTTGCAGTGCAAACACTCTTTTTATAAATGTTCTTGCTTGGATCTATGGAGCCACTGAAATAAAGTACTTGAAAAAAAACCTACATTTTCAGTTGAATAATGTTGTTTAATCCATTTTACCACTGACCTCCTGCTTGTATAATTAAATCACAGGGAATCATGATGGGCTGTCTGCTTACTGTTGCATGCCAGTATGTGGCTTTTGGCATCTATAGGATAATGTGTGTTATTGAAATCTACAGGATAATCAGATCCAAGAAGTAGTTTCTCTTTTGCGTCTGTGGAAGGAAGCTCATTGTACTGATGAGCCAGAGGACACAACCACCACCAAACGTCATTCAAGTATTGTTGTAGAAATGGTGAAAAGGAAAATACTTTTTTTATGTGGTATCTTTGTTGTAGTGATACAGTACAGATTGAATTCTGTAGACACAGGTCACTTCTGTTTTGACAGATCCAGGCAAAGCCCTGCAGGCACTGAATAGTTGTGCAGTTTAGTTCAAGTATTGCATCTCCATCTCCTGTGTAGAAGTGGAAGGTTTCGAGGTAGCCTGCCTTCCTTCATCAGTCCAGTGACGGGTGGCTTGCTGCCTCAAGGTGGTTGGTAGACATTGTGTAATTTATCTGATCCTCTGCAATTTCCTGGTGAACTCTGAAGTGGTTAGGGGCCTGACCCTCAACTGTTTGTCTTTATTCGGCTTTGAATGTCACCCGAAAGGAAGTTATTAATAGTGAGAGGGGCACATTCTCTAGAAACAACCACAGCAGCCCTTAACCTGGACCAGTTGACATTACACTGCTGGCACTTTGAAGAGGACCTCAAAAGATCTGGATGCATTGAGTGCTTCCAGTAAATATTTTTTAAAAGGTTGTGTTTTTTCTTTTTCTTCCAATACTTTGGTGTGAAACGGTAATATGGGGATGTGGCAGAGAAACAACACACTATTAACATTTGAAGACCATTACATCAAGTGATTGTGGCATATTTAAAGACAGTACAGTATCTGTCTTAATAACTGGAAAAAAACAGTGTTCGCCCAGTATCCTCTGAGGCATTTGTTTTCTGGTGCATCTCTAGTCACATGCTCATAATTATTCTTTTATGATTAGCCTACGTATAACCATATCAAACTTTTTCTTCAGCTCTTCTTTTCAAGCAATTTATTTAAGATCTGAAACTATAGATATGAATCTATATTCCCCATAGCTCACCAAAGGAATCAAAATGGGCTCTGGAAAAAAAAAAAATCTAATTATCTTTGGTGGCTGAACCACTAAAAGAAAACTTAATAAAAATAAATATATACCAATTAATTCATTCTGCCAACTAATTTTTCAAAAATCTGTAACACTACAAGCGTCTCTAATTATAATGTATTTACGTAGTAGTTACTTAGTAAGTACATGTGTACTAACACATAGTTACAATGTTATTATACATAGTTGAAATGTACTTAATGTGGAAATATTTTTGCATATGTAAGTCCACAATTGTATCAGAAAAGGGGTAAGGTTAGGGTTAAGGTTATACTTAGGGTTAGGGTTATATTATGCAAAGAAATGCTTGCAGACCTTAAGAAACTAACAGTGCAGGAATTTACAGGTAATAGCATCATAATTATTTTTACTTGTATTTATTTTCCCATTGTAAGCTAAATACAATTAATTAAAGTAAAATAAAGATAGGTATAATAGTATTATAACAATTAGAGTTATTGGCATTATGTCGGCTAGTTTGGCTTTTCAGTCGTCAATGTACACATATTTACACTAGGTGTTTTCAAACAGGATATCAAATTCAATTTTTATTAAGTTATGATTTTGTACATATTATTGCATTGTATCACTGTGTGCTCTGATGTTTTGTTATTACTTAAGTGTAGTCTATTATCCATCCAAAACATTTCTTTATAGTCTGGTCCTTTATGATGCTCACATTCTTTTCATTTTTTTAAATATTCATTGAATTGAAGTTACTATATGCAGGTGCAGACTGTTCTCCAGTTTATTTGCCATTCATTTCTAGTAATTTTGCAAAAAACTAATTAATATTTCATATAGCTTTAAAAAAAAAACACGCCAGGCTATTCTTGCTTGAAGTCATTTGTTTTAATAGGTTATACAATGTGTTACAAGGTCAGGATGTTAATAATACAGATATATTCGATCTGTGTATAATGAATCACTTTGACTAATTTGTTTATTTTGTTTCTCACCCACCAACTGTGCAGGATACACTTCAGCACATCTCAGATGTGTAATCTAGTCCTAATGCTTACCCTGAAAAAATGCTTACGTGGTACAGAACTTCAACATGAAAATCAGGTGTGAAAACCTGGAAAACCAAACAAGCTGAAATTCATCTTTCCAGGGACCATCCAAACATTTTAAAATGTTTTATTAATTGTTTTTCCTTAACCAAAAGTCCCACTGTACCCTAGATTCATTTAGCATGTATATGGCTTCATTCTTTTTTCACTAATAAAATCTCTGGTCAATTCTACTTCAAATGAGCTCATAGAAAGTGACTCTTTGCAATATTCTTTAATTTTTAAACAGCTGTAATCCTTGTTAATATAATCATGCAACTAACAAGTTTTTACATAGTGTTTGCATGTTTTTATTTTGAGCTAACAGCAGGCTTACCAACCCAATTAATACTTAAATTCAAAACTTTTTACCAGGATGAAAAACGATCAAATTCATGCAACACAAAACCCCATTCCAATGCGCAGATTTAGAAGAGAAACAGACCAGGCTTGTTATATTTACCTTCTTGTTCTTTTCTATAAAAAAGTTCAAAACTTCATATACACCTGTGCCCCTATTGTCTATGCATCCTTTTATTAAACAGACCTTTGATGGAACATCAAAAGAATCAATAACATTTTTTGTTGTTTTTTTCTTAAAAAAAAGAAGAACAAGCAACCATGTCCACTAAGTGCTCTAATAAATGCACACTATAGGTGGCTCTTGCCTTTATCCAGCTGTTTTCCTGGGGGAAGCATGCTTTTGAAATATCCCATGCTTGGTGTATCCTACCTTATTTTGTCTGAGCCACCTGTGTCGAAAAAGTAGCGTCATTGCCTTAAAAGGGTCCAGGAGTATTTTTTTTTCTACCAGCAACAATAAGAACACTTTGGTTCCACTTATTTTCTTTAGAGACGCCAAGCTACCTACTTGATAAATTCAGTTTCTCCTCTTAAAAATAAAAGATCAGCTCCTTTTATACCCCTTTCACACAACTTAAATTCCATATACCAACTATAATGGCCTAATATGTACTCTTCTATTCATCCCAGTGTACCAGCACGCTTCTAAATGCTATCATTATGATCACCACAGGTAGCAGGTTTTCTACCTAATCTGCCTTTTCAAAATGCATAAATGGATGCAAAAAGTTAAACCGAAGTGAAAATGCAAATTGGCGGAAACAAATAAGTCATACAATATCTGTTGGGGGCGTTGGTGGTATATATATACTCAAATTTTTTTTATTGAAAAGAATAAGAAGCTAAGTATTACAAGCCTGCTGTTTCTCTTCTAAATTTGCATGTTGAAAAGGGTTTTGTGCTGCATGAATTTGATTATATATATATATATTACCAGACAATCATTTTTATGTCCCCTGAAACGATGAGTTATTATAACCTTAATTTATGTTATGCAATATTAAATACATAGAATAAATGAAGATTGTAATACATAAGTCTGAATATTTAGTCTTCGTGGCTAATTTACAGGAAGGTGCATTAATACTGTATCTATAAATATAAAGAATGTATTATAACTGCATAGTTAGTAACAATAATCAAAAGGCATACTTGGAAATGAAAACATAAACATGTGCTTTCGATTTTAGGAAATATAATACAATCAGTGCTGCTCCTTCAGTAAAACTGTTCTATTAATGATCACATCATGACTACAGTAATGTGTCCTTCTTGTCTTCCATCTGTGTGACGCATAGGCTGCTTGAGAATAAAAATGGTCTGATTTGTATGTCTGTTTTGATTTTTTTTTTACTCCTACACACAAGGCTTAAATGTTGCTGGTATTCTCTGAAGCATTTAAACTACTCAGTTTGTAAGTGGATTATTGATTTTAATTTTTCTGAAACTACCACATTAGTCAAACTCTGGCATGTGATGCTTGTTTGATTCTCTGTGGTCTGGCATCAACTGCAATGTGAAATAAACACAAGAATATGATTTACTTTTCTTGGCATCGCCTCTCATGGAAAGTAAGGTAATAGCTAAATTGCAGAGGGGTATCAGGTTTTCAGAACCCCTTGGCCAGGGAGGGTGTGAGTGTAGGGCTGCCCACGCCTTCCAGTCTGGATACACAGTCCTTCAATCTTCACTTCACTGCTTTCACTAACATTTTTAAAGAAGGGAGTGGCAAAGGGCTGAAATTCACAGAAAAAAATGCTTTGGAAAATCTGAAGCCTGCTCATTAACTGGGGCAAATGTGGATCACTGTTTATTTTGCTTCTGTTAACACATCATCAGTGATGTATGAAGTTAATCCAAATAAATATAGATCCATATACTGTACTGTAGAGCTGACCCTACTGTTTCCCAGCTGCAGAGTTAATAAAATCAAGCCTACTTCAGATGGGTAACACTTTACATTAAGTGTCTGTATTTATATTGTAGTTACTTAGTAAATATGTGTGTATTCAACACATTATTATGTATAGTTACAATTCATTTAATGTGTTAACCTTTTTTTGCACAATATAGCCCTAACCCTTACCCAAACCCCCTAAGCCTAACACTTTTCTGATACAATTGTGTACTTACATACATAAAAATCATTTACGCATTAAGTACGTTGCAACTATGTATAATAATATTGCAACTATGTGTTAGTACACATGTATTTACTAAGTAACTACTATGTAAACACACAGTAATTAGAGACTCTTAATGTCAAGTGTTACCTTCAGAAGTATCCCCATGTGAATACAACAGCGAGGTTGGCTGTAAAAGCCTATAGATGAAAAGTATTTTCTTTTTTCATTTTATTAGGGCTATTTTGAATCTTCAATCACGACCATCATCAACACTCTCTCTTGGGTGATTACTGTGGTGATCAACCTTACAGAGCAAAAACCTACTATTTCATCAAACAATTAGACACATCAGTGTTTATTAACAACCCCTTTCAAGCTCAACGTTAATGAAATGGGAACTTTTAACTGATAAGGTGCATTTATAATACACACCCATAACAACAATAAATGCACAAAGATAAAAACATATCCATGTATTTGTTATTTTTATTGGCAGCTGAAGTGAGTCAGTTGCTCCGGGTAAAAGCCTATTACGGATCATTTATCATCACGTGAGCTGCAAGGGTAGACCTCTGCTACAATTTCATATAAAGGATGATAGGCAGAGCTTTGATCAAGATATGACGCCAAAGTCTTGAATGTGCTTCTTAAGGGAAAAATCAGACTCAAAATCTTACACGAACCTTGAAGAAGCATCTGCTATGGGAAATAACTCTAAAAATCACGTTGAGTGGCAAAGCTAAGGATTTTTTTTTTCTGCTTACTTCTTACGAGTTTGGTTCCAAAAAAATCTTAATGCGTCAACTACATGAAAAGTTGTTAAAACTTACCACATTGCTGAAACTCCTGTTAAGTTAGGTTACTACCACTTCCTTTTTATATATCTACATATCTACCATATAGTGTGAAGATTAGATTATCAATCACGTATTGCATCTCTATTTGGCTGGCTTCTTCTTCTTCTCCCAGGGCAAGGACACTGTGCTACAGATTTCCCAATAGCAAGGCTAATAGACTACCCATGCATACTTGCAGCTGGTACTTCAGTGAAAACAACAATTGAGTTTACATTTACAGTTAATCACTGCACACAAAGGCAAAAAAACGTAATAAATACAAAAACCTTCATAAAAAAAAATCAACCCATGCACGAAACACAATGAAAAATCCAGATGAAACATCCTGAAGTTGACACACTAACTATGCAGTTAATCCTATGCAAATAAAACAATTTATACCATGCATTATACATAAAGTATTTATTTTAACCTACCCAATAATATATTTAACCATTCAAAGCACTCTCACAAGTTTTTTCATTTATTCAAATGTATTCCTTGTTGAAATAAAAATAACAAAAATTGTTAATCTTTTTTTTTTTATTATTTTATTTTACGCAAAAAGACCAACCTCTGTGAAAGAACACATCTAATCAAGGCTAATCAGAAAAGGGAAAAGATGGAAATGATCTTGGAACATACAAGCTTTAGCCACCAGTCATCATGAACTAGCAAAACAAATACAAATGTAATGGATTATTAATCAAAAAACAAGCAGGCAATCTTTGATTTCATAGATTTTTTTAAATCATTTTTTTGTCCTGTAGTACATTTGTGGTTGGTCTTCACCCAATGCCCACCCCCCCACCCCACCCCCACCATTTGTCTTGGTCATGGTGACTGACAATACTGGTATTACATTAAGTACCAGGCCTGTCTGTAAAATTAAGAAAACATTACATTTTCATCTTTTAGATATGCGTTTGAGGAGGAGACAATTATCTTTCTATAAGGAAGGGGATCTGAGTGGTCTAAAATGGATAACAAATGCTTCACTTGCTGGAGGGTAATGCTTATATGGGCATCCTCCAGCCATGTTGTATCCTCTAGGGTCTTCAGTAGAACAAAAGACTGCAGAGTAGGGAAGGAGGTCCCTTTGTTCTTAAGACCTTGCTTTATAACCTTCAGTCAGAATATGTCCTAATAATCATCATCATTATGTATATTTGGAAATGCCTAATGATGGTCTTAAATGAAACAAATTCTAATACAATACGCTAGGGTGACTTTTACATATTCTGTGCTACACAACTAAAAAATATCTGCTAATAAATTAATCTGACTGTAGTTATACATTTCAAAACAGTTTGTCTTTAGTTTTGTGGCTAATGTTTCACCACTCAGTGATAATGGTCTGTACTATATTCTGGTATTCTGTCTGGTTACCTTAGGCCACCTACATCATCACAGATATGAAATATCATCTCAAGTTACACCAGTAGGGGTCCGAATCTCCAGTCTAAGAACTGGCCACTTGAACCCCCCAATAAAACAGGTTTATCCCCACACTCCAATATAGTGGACAACAGGGGTCCTCAGGCACAGACCATCTCAGTGTCTTGGTCTGTATTCAGTCATTCCGTGTTCTAAAATCAGACTGCTGTCATGAAAAAAATAAATAAATAGAATTCTCAGTGTTTCTGGCCATTCAATAAGGAATACCGACAGATTGTTATGACAGAAGTGTTGCACATATGTTTAAATTGATGAAGTTAGTATTTATTTACTATAGAAAGTCTTATTTTTTATTTGAATTATTGTGTTTTTTAATTGTATGTTTATGTATTTGATCATTTATTTGTATTTTTATGAATAATAATAATAATAATAATAATAATAATAATAATAATAATAATAATAATAATAATAATAATAAATGTACCTGCTAATAAAAAATATATATACAGTGCTCCTCACACTTGCTAACTAGCATCATATTTTCATTTACGATACACAGACTTATCTAGGTTTGTTTTCTCCCAGAAGAGAAACTGACACACACTGCCTCACTGATCTCTGTTTATAATTACAATTTTATTGCTTTAAGTGACAAACATTCATTACTTTCAACAACTTTCAACAACTGCTTTTTTTTCACCTAGCAACATTCTGCCATTCTACCGTAAAAAACAATGTGACATCACATTTTTTCCTGTCTGGCCTTTTAACAGGTATAGTCATCTTACATACAAGTTATATCAAAAGTGTCTGGTACACGCTGCCATATTTTGTGATTAGATTTGTGATAAGACCCATTCATGTCCATGGAGTGGAACGAGGTGCATAGTGATCAAGGCACGCTAGGCCCTTTATATTTCATCTCCATGTACAGACTGAAAGATATGGAAAACCATTTCATGTTGGTGCAGGTTTCACAGAATACCCTTAAGTTGAACGACAGCCTGGCTGCAGTACTGGTGGCCTCCTATTTTCATTCCTGCATGAACAAGATACATACAGCAATTTTAATATATATAATATATATATATATATATAACATATATATTATATATATATATATATATATATATATATATATATATATATATATATATATATATATATATATATGAACTCGTTTTCTGTGTAAGGTGTTCCTATGTTCCACAGATTATGACAAAAACACATTAAATGAAGAGGTGACTCTGCCGGTGATATGCAAATACAACTTTTAAATTTATCTTATCACTGAGAAAATTTTGAAAAACAAAAGACAAACAAAAAACGTCAAGAATAATTTTTACGCAGTTTTAAAATGCAAATAATGTATAGAACCAGACCAAAATGAACAATACAGAAGCAAATTCATGCAACCAGAAATAATTACATTCATTTCATCTTATTTATCTTGGCAGTTTGTTTTCTTCCGTTAGCATGCGTAACAGAGGATTTACCAAAAAATAATATTTGTTATTTTTTATCCTGTTGTAAATGACAGAGTTTCAGTTGCTTTCAAGTCCGGCAGCCAGGCACGCAATGGTAGGAAATCAGCTAATAACAGATGTTAAGTGATGGGTTATTTTGGGCTCCAGAGCTGGACCAAACAAAACGCTGCATGGTTAATGTTCGGCTTAGTCATGTAGATGTTTTATTATTGTACATGGGGAGACAGCTCGATCACATAAGCATCAAAAACACTACAGTGAAAAAAAACATTGTTCCCAACGCTGGCTCTGATATATGAAAATGAACAGCTATGGCCAAAAATCACAGGTGCAATTAGTTTTTTTTATCTGGTAATTTCCAAGATTCTGGTGCCATAATTTAACCCTAGAACTAATTAATGTCTTAAATGCTTTAATTGCATTTACATTGAACATTTAATTTACATACTTTATTCATGAGTTTAAAACAATATTTTTAAAAATGTGTCTATCTATATACAGGTATGTCTTTGTTCCGAAATGATTTAAAATAAAGCTCTGAATATTTCAGTTTATGAATGGATTAATCTGGCTGATTTTTTTCTTTTTTTTTTTTTTTATTAACATGGCTGAGCACAGGAACAGCTGAATTTGATGTAATGATGACACCCCGGTGTATAGAGCATTCAGCCAGGTTGTGGGGCAACTGAAAATACACTACTGTGAATACTGTGGATGAAAAGCAGCAGCAGAGAAAATGAAGCTTTGCAACAGAAAAGATATCATTTTGACATTATTATCAGTCTTTGTGATACACATCTTCATGCTCTGTTGTTTTGTTTTATTTTCAATTGGACGTATGGAGATTTTTTTTTTCCAAAATTACTTAGTACTGGAATGCTTTCACTTCCTGTGTCAGATTCACTCACATGGGCAACAAGAGTGAGGCCATTTGGCAAGACCATGGAAATTGAACTTTACCACAGGAAGTGATACAGAACCAGGAAGAAGGAAATTCAGACTCTGGTGAGTGAAAAATCTTCATGATAGCAATAAAGGACCAGTGAGAAATGTATCTAGTAGCAAGGGGTAAAACTTTAGATTGGGAAGCTGTAGTTATCTCTCAATCCTTGCTGGGGATGGGTTTTCCATCAGGGCTGTATGTGTCTGAATAATTTTGATGCGTTTGTGATAGACAGCAGTGCTGCAGCTGCAGAAGTGTTTTTCGAATTAGCATTTTAAATCAAAGGAGTTATTAGGAGGTTATTTGTAGCAAAGACATGCTCTACGGTGCAAGCCCTTCCTCTCTAATCACTGTTAAGAACTGGATGTACAGGAGAAGAGGCACTTTAGTGATTGTCAATTGGAAGCTATTATTCATTTGATGAAGGTCCTGGCTAAGTGCCATCGATTGGGCTGCAGTGGAGCCTCTGGTTCCTCTACTTCGTCTCATGCAATCAAGTCTGCTCAGGAGTTATTCACAGGGTACCTCAGAGTTTAAAGATGGATATTCTCTTCGATTAGTGCCCCTAACTTAACAAAAAAAAAAAAAAACCCAAACAACGTTTCACTTTATTTAGGAAATTGAACCTGTTTGCCCAGCTGCTATTTATATTTGATAATCTACAATTATCAAAATTTTTTTATCAGCTTAAATCATTTCACACTAATTATGTAAGTGCTTATTATATAATAATTATATAATAAGCACCAACGTGATTAACGTGAAATTGTTGATTTTAATTTCTGCTCATTGATTTGGCTGATTGATTTTGTGGGATGTACTATAATTGATTAAAACATTACATATGTGTTTTTCTTTCTTTTTGTGTTTATAATAACCAATACTGGTTAAACATATCAGCAAACTTGCTTCAAACCCTCAGTTTTCCTTTTTGAAACTATGATATGTGTATAGATATATAAATCTTTACAGTAAAAAAAAATCCACATTTACTTCCTTTTTTCTCTTGGAAATATTGTTTCATCTTTTTAAATATCGACACACTTATTGTATTGAAAACACAAATCTAAACATGAACTATATGCTGTACCTTTTAATGTGTTGTTAAATTATTTACAGTTTTATAATTACATCCTGGCTCTGTCAACCCATTGAGGAAAAGGTATATTTCTTGTAATAACACCATATTCCCTTTGACAATGTTTAAACACTTACCTGCAGCTATACTATATACTATATAACTATTGACAGCTTGATGAGTGTACCATTATTATATTGACCTCTTTGAGTAACTGTGAGTTTAATGTAAACTGAATTTGCTTGAATGTGGCCTTTTTTCTGTTTAATTATACTTTACGCCACGCTTGACTTAATCAATAAGCCTTACATTACTTAAATCCACACTGTGTGTGTAAGGGAATGCCAGTAAACTCTGGAATAAACAATGACGTGAAGACTTTCAGTATTTCAGTGGTGTGTTTTTACGGCCCTGTTACACTGGAATAACTGCTCAGGCTTTTTAAAAGCTCTTTATCAAGTTGTGGTGCTGATGAGTTCTTGTGTAATACAAATGCAAACACTGATGAAATCCTACAACCTAGTGTATGTCATTTTCTATTTATTAGCAGATATTTTACTACATGCACTATTCATTTATTTACTATACAAAACTGTAGGTACACACGTAACATATTTGATCTCACATTGTCATTTATACTATACACTCACACTTATGACAACTGAAAATAAAAGTCCTAAACAAAAGCATGATCAATCATTCATCCACTATTGTATAGTAACTAACATGACATAGTTTGAGGGATCTGGGTGGCTACAATTACACCAAGCAGTGTAACAGATATAGTTTTAACCCCGTAACTCCCAAGCCTTTTTGAATGTGGCTGTCAGACCACAACAAAACAATATAAATAGCACAATTAGTAAAGCATTCATGTACAACACAGTAGTATGCACTAGCTTTCTAATAAGCATCATGGTTATTTAAGTAAAGGCATACAGTGTTTTTTTTAACTAGTAGAAAATATGATGCAACAATGAAAACAAAATTTGACTGCTCGGCTCCTGTTACAACAGGTTGGCTTAAACTGTATTCGTTATATCTCATCAGTTTGTTATTCTGCAGTGTCTTAACTGAGTCATTGTAAGCAGATGGCTTGACAAATGTTAACTAAAGATAGCATTTTGGAGTGTAGCCCTGACGATACCCTGCTTGAGAAACCTCTGGGTGCCTGTTACAACTAGACCTGGAACTGTATTGCTTTTGTAGCTTTCTTAAATGATTCTAATCTAGATGGCAATATTATTATTGTGAATTTATCTTAAATGTCAATATCAAAATGTTTTACTGACATGCTGGTACTTTATGAATGCAGCCCAAGATTTCCCATGGATGTGAAAGACTGAAAAACTGGAAAATGGATTTTTTTTTCGTGGTTGTGGGTCCCAATATTTAACATACGAGCCAATAAAATAAAATCTGAGGAAAATAATGTTGAACGATGCTTGACGAATCACAGCTAGTAACGTTTCATACCTGACTCTGCTTTACTGTCTAAAGCAGGGCTATAATAGATTTACATATAACAATGTGCATTTTCTTTGCAACTGCTGACGATAACGTCATTTTAATTCTCATTTTCAAACATCTGACATTTTATTTTATGCCAGAATTGGAAAAACAACGATGCAGAGGCTCAACAAAATATGATAAAACTGCAACAATTTCAATGAACTATTATTTTCAGACATGCAAACAGTTCATATTTTTTATAACACGCTACCCAAGTCAGGTCTGGGCATGCTGTGAGCCTAAAAAGTATTTTGATAGATGGTGGTTCATGATAAACAAGGGTTTTTTGCATGTAAAAGTAAATATTTCTTTCAGCATAGAAAGAACCACAGTCACACTCTTATGACTTTATAAATGAAACACCACTTATGTTGGCATTATTGCTACCATTTGACTTTTACCAGATTGCTAAGGAATTGCTATCTGTTTGCGATAGACAGTATAACCCACATTGTTGCTTGCTGAATGAAAAGTGAAAAAGCTAACAGTTTAGTAAAAATAGCATGGTTTGTTTTCTTTGCCTTAAATGACGTGATACAAAAAGAAATGCATGCCACTTTGCCAGAATAGTTTGGAACATACAGAGCATAGTGAAACTATATATTTTATCATTTTATTAATAGGAAATCTCTCTAACCCCACTTCATAAGGCAGAAAAGTGCCCCGCCCCGCTCCGTCCCATCTCGCCTCGTCCCGCCCCATCCTGCCCCGCTCCGCCCCGCCCTACCCCGCTCCGGTCACCTGGTGCATACAGTACATGTACCGAGGATTATCACAGTGAAATGTGAAGTCCAGTTGATTTGGAGAGGTTGATTCTGGTTTGAACCCTAGAGCTGCTTCATGATGTAAAGCTCCTGGGACACAATTCTAGCTTGTCACATCCATTCTGTTTGTTTGTTAATTTTCTGTTTTTAGATACTGTAAGCTTGAGTGCAGGCTCCCACTGTAAACCTTGAGTTTGAATTCAACCATACAATGTGGAGAGCATCCAGATTTTGGTCACACGTAGACACAGTCACGTACAGTTGGCAGTTTTTAAAGTGTTTTCGCTACAGCGGGTGAAGACAGGATTTAAGTTCTTAGATTCTTCATGGTTAATTTCATGACTTGACATGGATCTGAAGGAAGCACTGGTACCAGAACCACACAGGTACTCCAATTCATATTGCAATGAGAAAGCAAAAACACACACTGATGCAAAGCAGCTTCTACACACTTCAGCGGTATCATCGACTTGAGAAGGTGGAAGGAATCAAAGCGAAGGACCTGTCAGATGGGCACATACTGTGGATTGCAATGCTTTTGCCTTGGTATCCCTCTATGGAAACGACATGAGAGTGAGAGGCAGCACACATGTCAGAAGTCATGCTCAGCCTGATGAGGAGGTTTCTACCCCAGGCTGTTTCTATATGACCTAACAGGATTTCCTGCTACATGATGAAATAATTAGAGGCCTTAAACAGGGGCAACAAGATGCCGGTAATGAAGAGCAAGAGTAGTGAATTAGGTTGTTTTTTTTATCTCCAGATAATTTATCTTTAGACGGCTTATCTATTAATTGTATTTATTTAAAATAATTTGAAGCTTGTTCGATTTAACATCTAGTTTTTCAAGGGTGTCCTAAGTGTGTGTGGGGGGGGGGTAGACACACAGCACACAGGCAGCAAAAATACTGGCTAAAACAAGACAAAAGAAAGCAGTTTTTAATAGAAAGTTTTCCACCTTACTAGTACATGGAATATTGATGCCAGATGATCATGTACAATATCAGTATGTTTTTTCTTAAAACTTGAATCCAGTTTTATCATCACAAACTGAGCCCTATACTACTGTTTTTTGAGGACATTTCGTAATATCAATGATTATTAATAATTATTATAATAATATAATATTATTATTATTAATAATATATGATAATAATAATTCCCTTTCAAACCCTAAATTTGGGTTTTAAAATTACATGTACATGTTCATGTACAAACATGTACCAGAACGTAACAGACTGTACCAAGGCTGCTGTATTTTCCTGGTGGACAGAATCCTATTAATTATAACAGCATTCAAAAATGACCACATGAAAATTTAGAAAATACTATAAAAACAACTATTTATTGTATACATACATGGAGTATAATGTAACAGTAAAAACAAACCTTGAAGGCTTGACTCCTGTTACAACAGGCTGGCTCCTTCTGTATTTGGTTTTTGTCTCCTTTACTGAAATGTGCCCATTAATTAAAGTCTCATCAGTGAACCTAAATCAATGCACACACACATATCTTCCCCTGACCTAATTTCCATATTCCTTCTTTACACCAGAAAGCTGGCCTTGGTCAAGCAAAGTCCATGTCAAGTTCCACAGTCCAAAAACAGACTTTCAGTTTAACACTGAAATCCTTGTTGGAGTCAATGAGATGTGTGCCATACACCTGAAGACATTTTTTTGACAGGCACTTGTGAAGGAAATGTACCACTGACAAAGGAGAAGCTCTGTGCTGCCTGGAAGGGTTGTTTGCATACAATTAGCCAATGAAGTCATGTTGTAATACCTCAAAGCCTTTCAGTCTTCCTTTCAGCCCTATTTGTTACCTCTTTACATTTGCAATGGAGTGAGAAAAGCGGTCCAAGCTCCTTCTGGGGATCTGAGCAGGTGAAACACCAGGGTTGTTTCACCACCTTCCCCTTGTTTTCATTGCTAGCATAATTCTCCAGATTACTGTCATCGCCTGCAAGCTGTCTGCTTCACACTTATTCCCCTACAAGAGTAAACATTTACCCTTTTGTTGTTCTTGCCTCTAATAAACTTCAGGAAGATTCAGCTCAAGAGGTTAAACAGAAACTTTAGAAAGTGGTTCTGTGTAGAGCTTGAAAGGCGTTAGATTGACAGCACTGTGTGAGCGCTCTCTATTCATAGTCACCTGTACGAAGATACAGAACAAGAAGTTATCGCGAGAATAGCACCAGTCACAAAAAAAAATATCCAAAACTACAATAATATATATAATATATATATATATATATATATATATATATATATATATATATATATATATATATTTTGAAATGGCATTTGAACTGAAGGGGAGTTCAAAAGTGAAGGCACTTTGTACCTTGGAGGGTTTTCTTTCAGATTTCATGGATGTATCCCTGGAGAATATCGGGAAGTTTTAAATATCCTGGTGTCAGACGTACTGCAGCTTTATGCCTGGAGCGAGCAGCAGTGTATCACAGGAGTTTATAAAGTTCAAATCTTTGTGCTGGAAAAAGAGGAGTTTCCCTGAAATGCAAATGACAGCCTGACCATAAGCTACTCTGCAATGTAACACGTGTCGTCAGAAAAATACATTTGCAATGGTGTTTTGGTAAAAAAAAAAGTTTATAAATTATATATATTTAACCTTGAAAAGTTTCCCAGGACTTTTATTTCCGTGCCAGAGACAATTATAAATCGAAATGGTGGCTCAGGCAGTTAACGCTCTGAACTTGCAAGCAAAATAAACACACCTGACAGACAGGTAATACCCACAAACTCTTTAATGAAAGTAAAACAAATAGTAGACCAGGCAACTTTTTTTTTTTTTTTTCACCTCTGCAGAGTAGTATAACACAAATAAGGACCAAAAACCTCAGTTGTTTGGATAGGTGTATGAATGAGGAAGTATAGAGGACAGAGTGTTTGGTTAAGGGTTAACTAGGCTCAAGCTGAAGACAACATTAGCAGGGAATTTAAAGTTATGGGAGGATTTGTGACTTCCTCAGTGATTGGGGTGGTAATTCATACTGGGGGCTGGGGGGGGTGGGGGGTGGAGCAGGATACAAAAAATAGATCATTTGAACTGACCCACAATTTTTAAAGCTGCCCATGTGTCTGAACCTGCCAGGCAGTCTCAGGCAGTTGATGTCAGGGAGTGACCACCAGGCAACCCCTCCGGTTTTGCCTCACTTAGCAGGTGTGATTAACCCTTCAACCGACATCAAAAACAAAGTGCTAACTTACAAAAGGATTCATTTTATAGCGCTGGATGACATAGAAGCTGGGGACTTAACCTTCCCTCTGCTTTGGTCTATAGTACCTGTTACCGAGAGCCTGTCAATAGACCTATTCAGCCCCACGTGCTTCTCTATAGAGAATAATCAGAGCATTCCCTGGACCCCCTCTCTTGGCAGCAGCTGCTGTGGATAAAGGCCCAAAACACATTGAAATGACAAATCACTACCATATGAAGCTATGAGTTTTACATAGGGAATTTCCTTTTTGCAGAGAACAGTTTGAGGCCCTGATATATCATTGTAGCGAATCAGAATAACAATCAGATCAATCTTCAGCATGCAGCTTTGCTGTGCTCAGCTCCTACTCCCTGCTTGGTAATGTATGCAAATGTACTTAAGCTGCGAATAGTGTGGTCTGAATAACGGATTCATTTTATACAGCAGAGTGACATTAGGTCGCTGAATGCATTAGGTTAGGTTTTGGCAGTACTGGAAATGCATTACCGTAGCCCCCTTAGGGTTATAAGCTTTAAACCTATGGGTCCTTAATTACTTGTAAATTTCAAATCAGTACTAATGCTAAAAAATGCTTTATATTAAGAAATTGTTAACATTTTTGCCCTGAGGTTAAAAAAAAAGATTGCATTTGTGAATATAGTTCTCGTGAAAGATGAGGAACAATAGCTTTTGCTATTGTCATGAGATTGTGATGTGAACCACCAAACTTATTTCACTTGTGAGTGAAGCTGGATTTGAACACAGGCCTCTAGAGGTGGAAGGTATGGAAGGATAATTAATTTGCCCACCAGTGCAACCTAGCCAGCTTACTACTTCTGCTTATAATAACATTTAATGCATGTCTCTGCAGCATGAGTACTGCTTCCGGAGTTCAAGTCAGTGATATTTCAAGGAACAAAGTAAATATCCATGTTGTCAAATCCTCAATTGCCTCAGGCTGCATTTTGCAGTCTCATATTGTAATGCAAGTGGACCATCTCCTCATGCGATCAGACCTCAGAGAACAACTACAGCAAAGTAAACATTCTAATCCACCGCATTCTGCTACTGTGATGGCAGTGAACAGCAGACAGCAACAGTGGTGAGGTGATTAAAAAAAAGGAAAAATCCTCCTACACTTGGCCACCTGGTGGCACTGTGTGCCATCAGAAGTAAATGTGAATAAAAACAATGTTAACACCCTTTACCTTTGGTATCGCCTGTTCCCAGTATCTGTTGTACGTCCCCCTTTGCTAAGAATTTTTTTTTTTTTAAGTTTTCATCGCTGCACACAGACCCCTTTAAAACAACATGATATGTATCTTTATCTTTTTTTTCAGTATTTCTTAACCAAACATAGTACAACAGATGCAGGATTAGCAGACTTTATTTTATTGGTTAAAAAGAGGTGGATAAAGGGTTAAAGTGGAGTAAATATCAGGCATAACAAATATTCTGGATTATTTCCAAATGCCTGGACTCCTGGAAAAGAGTAAGCGAGAAGCCTTTGGAATTTTTACTGTACATTTGATATATGCATTCTAACAAGAATATATATTTTTTGTTTTTATTAGGCCTATTTGTTACCATTGTAACCGAACACTGCAAGTTATTGTGCACTGGGGTTTCTCAGTTTACATTGTTCGTATGTAATAATTGAAACCTCAAAAGAAACGAGTGGATGAAAGGAGAGAGATTACCAAGAATTCCATGCACATTCTATAGTTTCCTCTTGCTCCCTCTGCATTAGCGCTTTCAGTGAGTGACCACTAACAGCAGCAGGGTAAGATCCGCTGACTGACTGGCTCCTTCACAACGCCGGGAATTAAAAATGTCAAGAATTCGATGGAGGTAAAACAAACTTCAAAGGGTCACGTCTAGACTACACCTTCCTGTCTCATAGCATTGCGTGCAGCTCCATCTCAGATGAAGGACTGGGGAAAAGGGTGCCTGTCAAACCTCATTGAGTATTGGTAGTGATACTGAGTAATTTCTCATGATCTTGTCACCAAAGACGGAAATCCCACAGACTAACCCCATTAGACTCCCAAGGGAAGCTCACGTGTGGGTTTTCATTTTCATGCACTGTAGTATTGGAAGAGACAACACATGCCCTGCTGATCAGGAAATGGCACACTGCCTGATTACAGAAATTGTTTTATTATTAACCATTTCTAATTTTACCATCGGCATTACTTAACAGATGACTTATTAAGATGTGAAGCACATTTACCACAAAAGTAGAGCCCATTCATAGCCAATTTTGCTTGGCTTAGGAATGAATTGTCTGGTTTATGCCACAGCTAAAGTGATTCGCTAAGAACTGCTGCATGCAAAGCAAGTATTTGCATGTACAGCACCTACTAACTGGAACGATCTGCCAGAATAAGAAATAAGAATTGGCAAGAATGAGGAATGAGCACAGGAAACAAACTCAGAAGCATTTCATTGACTTATTTAAAAGCTGACTTTGTTTGCTGTATTATATTATACTGATTAGGTGTTTTTATATTGTGAATGTCAACGTATTTGCAATATTTAGTATGAATGGTGGAAGTGGGTTGTCCCTGCTGCCTCCCAGGACCCCCTTGTAAAGGAGATTATCTCAAGTGTTATATCCTGGAGATCGCAAGTTTAAATAATGAAGGTATTTGGTCATTTGATCACCTTTGTTTAACAAAGGAACCAAAGCTACCGTTGCTGTTGATGTGAACGTTAGCACTTGTGAAGGCTTCCACATATTTTTTCCTCCTCATCCTACTCAGTTCCTCTCTTTTACTACCAGACTGTTTTCAACACTGCTGGTTTTTAAAGGGCTTAGTTAAATAACATTCTATTAAAAATAAAAGGCCAATTCAAATGTATTGGTAGAAGTGACATTTTTTTCACACAAGGCCAGAAGTGTATTTTGTAGTTATTATACCTTTCTGTTACCAGCCTACATCCAAACCGACAGTTGGTGTGCTAATTAGTCCAGTGTAACAATTTCATGCCCTGGTTTAGCCCCCCTGAGAAAAGGAAATGATAGGTCATCTCCTCCAAGCATCCATGAAAAGTGGAAACTCAATTAATTATTTTAAAGATAGAAAACAAGAGCTTGTTTAGAGCTGGGAGTTCCTCCAAAGAGGAGAAGTGTTTCTGTATGTTTTGGGTATCACTTCCAGGTCAGAGCAATGTTATCATCTCTGTTTCCTGTTTCCTTTGCGATAGCTCTTAAATGGACGTTCCTGGCCTTTCAAGCAGCTTTCAGCAGCTCCAGTTACACTTCCTAATCTTGTTGGGGTTGTACCTGCTTTTGACATTCAAGGCACGCCATATCCTGGTTTCCACTACAATGTAAAAGAACATAATAGATACAACAGACCTTGTGTTTTTTTTCCCCCACCCATTTGAAGAAAAACACTTAATTATAGACATAACATAACTACAATTCTGCCTTATACAGTACATATGTATTATATTTCTGGAATCTACTGTAGAACTACAACAATAACACAATAGTAGATGTGTTTTTTTTTTAACATATCATTCAATTTGACATAAATGGTGCTTTAAATATAGAAGCTATTTCATCACTTATAAAAAATGATTTCTAGTATGGAAAAAAAAAATCCCAGAATACTACCATTACCTGTTGCACGAAAATATACAAGAACACACTTCCAGGTTTTAATGACATTGTGAAATGCAAGCCAACGTTGCTACAGCTATAGAAGTTTTGCAAGTATCAGAGGAGTGTAACATGTTTTGTGTAGGTGTGCCCTTTGCAAACGAGTACAATGATATGTGGTAAAAACATACACTCCTTATAGCTCCTTTACGCAGGAATTCTCTTCAAAGTTTTATGCTGAGGCAATCAGTATTTTTAAATCGAAGCTTAAAACATATTTCTCTGATTTGGTCTTTCACTAACAGGCACTTTGGAGCTCTTTCGGTTTGGTGTTTATTTTTGTAACATGCCCTGGGATGCTTGCACATGAAAGACGCTGATATATATGAGATTGCTATGGTATGGTATGGCATAAATGTATAGCAAAGGAAAAGCTTTAGGAAAGCATATTAAAGCCAAACCATACAAAGTACATTATTGTAAATCATTGTAAAAGCCATAGTAATGCATCACAAAGCACAGTATATGCATGGGAAGCATATGGTTAAATGAAAAAGTTTCCATGGTATACATGAATCGACTCGTTTCATAGCCCAGCATGAGTGCTAGTAGTGGCTGCGCTAAGGAACATGAAATAATTCACATATTTGGTGTTGTTAGCCCCCTTGTCTGTCAGAAGCTTTTAAAGTTGATATTTAGAATCAGGAAGCTGCTTTCAATAAATCATTTTTCATTGTGTCACTATTCTATGGGGATTATAGGTGTTTACTGAGCATTGTTTCAAAGGAGGAGTCTCATAATTCAAACACTTGACTTGATGATGTGAAATGATTTATGATGCCTCTCCCATTGACATGTTGTCATAATGCTTCAAAAATATTAAAGTGCTTTGGAATTACAACTGACAAGCTTTCCCTGCCTCTTTTATAGGGTATGAGATAACTGATCCCAGGAGATCCATGGTAGTTATAACACAGGCCAGGAAAAACTAACACAAGCCTCTCAGGAATAAAACATCACATTGAATTTTGTTACCCGTAACTTATCCAAATGTAAGTTTCAAAACATACTCGGCTCTTTCACATCAATTCAATCAAATCCTTAATATATATAATGAAAAGAAAAGGGAGTAATTATTTTTTAAAGTGTTTTTTTATTTTCCTTTTTTAATTTCATTTAAATCTTTGTTGTGTAACATACCAGCTGTCAGCAATAAACCCCACCTCCCATTGGAGCACATTCCGAATATCCTTGGCACTGGCCAATGGCAGTAACCGACCTCTCCCATCTGGGTCTTGTCCCATGAGGCCATATTAATTACAACAACTTTGTTCATAACAAACATTGGACAGACTATACAGACAGGTGGATGACAAGAAGGCTATTAAGTTGGTTTGAGATGAGTTGAGGCTGGAATAGGTTAATACCCTGTCCCTGTGGACTGTGAAAGTGACGCTTAGTAAAAAGCTTACAACAGTGTTCATGTTTCAGACAACCATCAGTAACACTTTTTAGGTAAAGCCTGTAACTTCATAGGTCTTGCAATTGCTTTTCATGGGTACATCATCTGTAAACATTTGTGGCCATTATTTTAAAGTGCTATTGTGGTGTCTCCTTTATAGAAGCTTCCCATAGTGAAAGCATAGCAAAGTGTAATAAAGCACAGTGAGAGCATGGTACAGCATCTGTAAGCACTATAAAGAATAGACAGAACGTTTCAGAAGGCCTATTAGGCATCATAATATTGAATATCGTTATTTGACCTGGTAGCTCCCAAACATCAGAACAAGAATGAAACACGTGACACTACGGTTAGAGGTCACAGTCTGATGACCTGAATGCCTACAGCGTCAGAAGAAAATTTGATTAGCAGCTCTTGAAATATTTAATTTCTTTGTGCTGCTGACAGGCGAAACCAAAAGATTCCCTTTTCTTTTGTTTTACCCTTTCAACCTTTCCCAAAAATGTACTAAAGCAAAGTTACTGCTGTGTACAGCTGCTATCAAGACAGTCAGTGCTCAGAGTCTTAGTAGCAGCAATTCTATAAAGTATGGTGTTTCTAAGTACTGTTGTATTTACTGCTTGCATGGCATCATAAACACATGTTTATTACCAGTAGATAAGGACATGGGTGCCAATAAGTAATAATACTGGGTTTCAATATGCCAGTATAAGGAAGTGTATGGATGGACTGCTTACAGTAATAGGGGCTGCTATAACAGCTGTACTAATGTAGTACCTCACTATTAATCTAGGGGTACAGTTTAATTAAAAAAACAACAACCCTCTGACATATTTGAATATTTCTGAATTACATTTTTAGAATGGATACAGTCAAATAAAAACGAAAAAACTGCTGTTTTTCAATGTTTGCACAAGAATGCCATAGCTACTTTGTTAGTGTTGTAAGAAATTCAGAGGGACTCTCTCTGTCAGTAAGCAATGAAACATGTAGCATTCCGGGGGCATATTAAAACCGCACAGTGACGTTGTCTGTTAATAAGCTGGCTTACAGGTGTGAACTTCCTTGTCAGAAAGCTGTCACTAAATGGATTTGTTTGGTCACAGGCAATTCACCTGAAAAAGCTTTCAATCCAAAACTAAAATAGAAAATGAAAGCACGGCTTCACTAAATGTCTAGGTAGGTGTTAAAACATAAGATCAGAGACAAAGGAAAGTGCTTCATCAGTTTCAAAATGGAAAAAGGTTTGCTTACCATTATTTGTATATAATGGCTTGCTGGCTTAGTGAACAGGGGTGGAAATAAGACTTCCAGTGCATAGAGTTAGATCCATTCCAGGTTTTACTGTGAGCTTCATAATATTTCAAATATTTTCGTCAAACCTGTGCCAGTATGCCTTAAAATTAAAAATGCAGTAGTACTTAAATATGAAGGGTAACAAGCTCAGGTCTGTAGGCACATTAATTCCTCATTCGTGAACATGAAAGGGCGGCTATGGAGAATAAAGCAATAATAATTAATAATATATTAAATCATTCTGGATTGGCTAAATTTGTTTCTTTTTAAGATTTCCCTGCGGGACCTGTAGTAGACAGCTAATTATGCTACTGTTTATTACACAATAATAGGGTAACATTCACACATTCTACTGTTCTAAATCCAATCCACATTTGCTTTATTTTAGTTATATTATTAACCTGCTGTTTTACTTTTATCTTTACAAGGAATAATAACTGTATCTGTCTGTCAGAAAACATGAACACATAATTTTATTTGATTTTATTATTCTTACAATTGCAAACAGCATACAAGATTAAATAACTTGGCTGGTATTCAACTCGACTGTTGGCAAACCTTTCTTTTTTGTAGTCATCTGGGGGTACTATATGTATATCCATGATAACAGTGTTGGACAACATAGCAAATGTTAAAACCAGATGTGCCCATAATTACTGAAGCAATAAAAGAAACAATAAACACAGGGTGTACATTTAAAATTGTTTCCGAAGTTAGAAGAAAAGTTCTTGACAGAATAAATTTCGTTTCCTTGGCATAAATGAATGCTACTGGCAAGGTCATTTTAGCATGCTGCATTTTCCATTGTTATGTCTCTTTCTCGTCATTACTGTTAGAACTCTACACGGGTGGTCATACTATATATATATATATATATATATATATATATATATATATATATATATATATATATATATATATAATCCACAATGTGACATGTGCATTAGGCATTAAACAGAACACAACTGGCTTAATCTAAAAAAAATCCAACCTGAAAAAGAAAAATGTAACATTTGTTGTGATCTTTATGTTTGTTCATTTAGTTAAAGTGAATTTCAAGTTTAAAACATTTCACTCAGGAAAGTGTTGCATTTCTCAGGACCACTGAAATGTATTTGCTTTTTAAATGCCTCTTTAATCTCAACAGATGTTATCATGCATTTCCAAATATGACATGACTTAAACAAATAGACTTTTTGACTTACCGGGATTAGATTAGTTTTAAATGAAATATCTTTCAGTATCATATTGGCTGATGATCTTCTCTTCATAGGGCACTCAACTGCAAGATGCTTGTTTATAGCAAACCATGCCTTGTAATTGAAAACTGAAAGAGATCAATTTTCAGTACCATGCACAGCAGATCAGTGAATCAACTTCTAGCAAAGTGCAACCTTTTTTGTAACAGTTGATGTCACACAAGAAGAGTTGAACAACTTGCTAAATTTTAAAGTTGTTTGTTAAGCAGTTGTTTTTATTATCATTTCATCCGCTTCTGAACCTTTTTCATAACACTGCTGGCTGCAAACCCACAGGAGACATTGTTGCCTCCAGACAGCTCCATGGGCACACTATTGTTCCTGATGCTCTGGGAACATTCTTTTCACTCATGAACTTGCTAGTGGGAATCCAAATCTGGTAATAACACAGTCGTGGGTTTGAAAACACAGGAATGTTTTATTGAAGCTTTGAAGACGTCCCCAGTGCAGCTGACTGAGAATATGAATGTGCTTGTGGGACTATCATGTCCTCTGCATACTCCTGTTTCTTGTGTAGCACTTAAATAAGAAAAACAAAAACATGGAAACTACAGATAGTACTGTCTAACTGATGTGAGTGCTATACAAAAGCAGTTGACAAACACCAGGCTAATTAACTGCAGTATATACAGTACTATAGCATCAAGAGTAACGGTTGTTACTCCTGGCAAGTTAGACTAATGGGTGCAGCAACTTCTCCCTCAGTTTCATTTAGTTCTCATTCAGTAGCAAGCCGTTTCTGGTGCAATAAACACAGGCCGTATCCCCATTTAAACGTGGCCCCATTTGTAGATCATATACTTATGGAGTTTATACCTTTATTCTAACTTGGCTGTGTTTGGTATTATACATACACTGTATAGTCATGGGTAGATAACTGATGTCATTGAATGTCAAATCCAAGACTAAGTGCACTCTCTAACGTGACTGCAAATAGTATATTACACATGGCTGTACTATAATTATTATACCTACTTTATTGCTTTTACAAATTGTGTCAGTTTAAAATGGTTTCCATGTGTGGCTTTCTTCAAAGGAAAAAAAAAAAAAAAAAAAATCTATCAAAGCAGACTTTTTTGGTCATGAGCCCGTTGAACACTCATGAGAATGTCATTACAAAAGAATATTCATTGCCTGATATTTATTCATATGCAAAAAAAAAAAAAAAAAAGAAAGCTGTGGAGAGAATGGCACCTCCTTAACGAAATATTGGTAGTTATGCAGGCTTCTGGATTTATTGCAACACACGCCTGCAATTCCATACGTGAGGTGATTTTCCAAATCCTGCTCTTGAAGAGCGCATTATCCATCAATTAATCAATCAATCAATCTTTATTTTATATAGCACCTTTCATAGTGGACCACCATCACAAAGCACTTACAGAAAACATCAACTCTTTCCCCATGATATCAGAACCCTTTTTGTTTAAATAATGATCACATTTGAATCTCACAGTTAATTAAAGTGCATATTTCTTATTCATGTAAGTATTGGCTCATTATTCATAACATGAATAACACTGGTAATTTTTAGCTGACTACATGTCTGCCTACAGAAATACCCTCGAAAAGAATACTGCTTCATTACTAATAACCACATATACTATTTAATTACTAAGCACCACATATTTCCAGTTAGTTAAATAAAAGTCAAGAAGCTATTCGTTTAAAAATGAAGTAAACACGTTTCACAAAAATCTAAACATTTTAGACGTGTATGGATTCCTGAGTTTTACATTCAGTAGGACTTTCTCAGGAATCCAAATTTTGCTTAGTTTTTATAATGAACCATGTGTACTGTATATACAAAACAACACAGGGTTATGTATAATGGATTCAAGCAGTGACCAATTAGTTTAAAATCTTTTTTTTTTTTTTTTTTTTTTCTGAATAGCTGTGAGTGGAATTTGGTAATCAGCTACTGACCTTTTTTATTATTAAATTAATAATTGATAACATAAACAAAACAATACGACAAGTTCAACTTTTTTTTTTTTTTTTTTAATCGAATTCTCTATTTTGAAAACGTGTTAAGTGGAGTATTCAACCGCCCATCTGTTTTCCTCAGCGAAGTTAAACCTGTGATTAGCTTTTTTTAGTTCAGATCTTTATTATCAAAGCTTTAACCCAAGTTACAAAGCAGTGGAATGAATTCCCATTGTGTATTATTCATTACTTATTGCTTTTCAATACCATAAACCTACCTGTACCTGTTCTACGCAGCGATACCCGTATTTAACATTTTGGGAAACGGGACATGTCGGAAGGTGGTGACGTTATAGCACTGGAGTTAGTACAGAATTCGAGTGGTTTTATTTTTTTTTTTAAATTATACATCTTTGATATAGTCTTCCGTTCGTTTCTTTGTTTTTGTTTGAAACTAATGTCACTCTGTGCAGATGTAAAGTTATGTTTATTTTTACGCTGTTTACATCAGGTGCACTTAATTTTCTAGCGCGCCCGTTAAGCTACCTGGCGACACGGTGATTCAAGAGATAGACATGTGTATAAAGGAAAGCCCGGGGCAGAATATATTTAATGGATCGGAGTCAGTCTAAATACAATTTTGGTATAACTGGTGTGGGGAAAGTTAAAATATAATAATTTGACCGACGAAATAATGCATGCGAATAACCATTAGAATGGTTAGTTATGCATACAGTATACTTTCATTCCACATTTTATGAAGTACTTTTTTTAAGCAACACAAATCCATGGTTTAAAGAATAAAATCAAAAGTCGAATTATTCTAACGTTTGGTTTATATTTGCAGCAGATAAAATTATATATTCTAAAACCCACGGATGCTGTATTTAACACATTTAAAATGGTCTCTGCGTTATTGTAATTAAACAGGCAATTTCCTTGTTAAGTCGATATCAACCCATACACACACACACACACACACACACACACACACACACACACACAATTATTTTATTCGAACGGTTCTTTGCACTGCCTGACTCGCTCACAGTTCCCTAACTTGTCAGCAGGTTCGCACATGCAGAAGAATCGCCGTATCCTATATTATACCACATTCACCTCATGTGTTTATATTTGTCAAATTATACAAAATATAAAGTTTCTGTAATGTTCCAAAATATATTATTTTAAGAAGTTCTTCAATTCCACACAACAATGTATGCTTAAATAAAACGTTTTTACTCAAAATATACACTTCATAAAACGACCACTATAGCCGACTGCTGTTTCTGCTGTTGTCAGATTACCAGACTTGAGCGCAATACAGCTCTTGAGGCATACTGATGATGAGTGACATAGAAACGAGATTCTATAGCAGGGCCCTTCCAAATGCACTCGGCATGTGATATGTTATAAAATAAATAAAAACAAACAAACATTAATACAAATCCTAATATTAATCAACGTGTGTCTGGAAGGAAGTGTGTTTGCGTGCTGAAACATGCTCCTTAGCGCACAACATATAGACTACAGATTATAAAATAACCTTTCTTTCTTTAAATTAGTTGTATTATTTTAAAAACAACTTGTCTTGAATTAAAGCTGTAACAACATATATCAATTTTTGATTGATATAATTACCATGTTTTTTTATTTATTTATTTATTTATTTTAATTTTGTTTGTATCACATACTGATTCACAAAACTAGAATTACCCAAACAACTATTGATGCAAAAGTATTTTCTGTATTTCAAACGCTCTCGGTATACAGTTTTTAATATTTACAATACTGGTAGATTCTATTGCTAGTTCTTGAGTATACTGATTTATTATTGATAAAAAAAAACAACAATTAAATATACTTAATTATGTAAAAAACTAAAATAATAATAAAAAAGTTCTACATAAACTAAAAAAAAAACAACGGCAGGCTGACAGAGATTAGCCATTCAGAACAAAGACTTGTACTGGTATTAACTAGGAACGTACCGTAACTGACTCGTCTTTATTTGTATTGTTTGCGAACAGACGGACCGTTATATTACAGAGAACATCTTGCATTTAAAAAAAAAAAAAAAAAAAAACCTGGAGAAGTTTATCCTGCTCAAATCAGACAAGCAAACACTTACTTGAACCTCTTTGAAAGGCTTCTCTAAAAGTCCAGAACAATTATATAGGCAATATGTCTATTCCTGTTTTAGTTATAATTTATATTGGGGAGTGTTATACATAACAAGAAATTAAATAGATGTTTGAAATGCACAGCACTGGATACGATTATTATTTAAATACAATAAAATACAAACAAATTTAACACAGAGTGTCTTTAAACAACTCGATTTGTGTTAAATATAGCACAACGTGCTGTTCTTATAGATATTTACCACTGAAACCCTGCGTTTATATTAATCAGACACACTTCTATAATTCACTACATGTGTACATTTTATATTTCAGAACATAAGGCCCGCAAACCATTTGAGAATTATAAAGTCGCCATTAAATGTATTTGATCAACAACGTTATGCCAAAATATATCCGCGGGATAATCCCATAGGATTTGAAAATTCAACACATTAGAAGTATACAGTCATTCAAATAAAATGCAGCCTGCGCATTCACCTATGCAAGAACAGTTTTGCTAGATGGTGCTATTTGATTTTATTGTAAAAAGTTAAAATGCAATTTTGTTTTCTAAACCCGCAATGACTGCATTTGGAAAATGATTGTCTGAATGTTGAAGGATCTATACCAAGTTAAACAGACATCGATCACATATGCATGTTTAACTTTTATTATTTTGGTATGGGAACTCAATAAGCAACAGAATATGAGTATGGCTTTGTTCCATAGTCAAGTTGAAAACCAGGTGCATGTATTTGAATAGGTTTTATGTCCGCTTTTAGCTTTACCTGCAGCAAGTGAAAATAAAGTCGTTCAGGTGTGACCGCTGCCACTAAACCGTGGAAACACTTCAAATGATTACAATAGGCTATACACACTACAAATAAACGCGCTCTTTATTAAACTGGTTAGCTCTAATTCCCAGACCTCTTTACCTTAATCCATTTCCAGGTTGAATTCACCTTAGAGGAATAAAGCATAGGCTGTTGTCCATAAATATAGATATATAACTATATCAATTAACATGCGCAGCAAGGTTACTAAAAAGTTATTTCTATCGCTCAGATGTTGCAAGTTAATCGTAATGGGAAAGGTTTTAAAAGAGCAGCTGCAAGAGAAAGGAGAAAAAGAGAACTGGTCTGAATTATTTCCATTGAATTTGATTTTCCAGAAAAGAAAAGCAGCTATAGAATGGATAGTGTGCAGATAATCGGTGTAAATATTTGTGCTTTCTTTACTTTGTATCTTCGGGCAGCGAAGAGGAAGAAGAAACACGAGTCCTTGCTTAACAGCTCGGATAAGCATGCCAAGTGATGGAAGATACATTTAACATGCGGTATTTCTGACGCTGGTTTAAAAAAATACAAAAAAAAAAAAAAAAAGAGCATCAGGAGTGCGTTTCCTCCTCCAACAATCTAACATGTATACAGGCGTGTTTGATACAAGGAGGTGCGGCTAAGATAGAAAAAAAAAGTATGAACAAAGTTCCACCCTCCTGGAAACAAAACTTTTTAGAGAAGCATCGGGTTGGCACAAGCTTGGAAAGTAGAGACCGCAGGAGAAACGTGCCCCTTGGAATTATAAGGCAAAGCGCGACCTTGACGTGCCCCTAAAAATAAAGGATTTTGATTCTTGGAAGAGCCTACATTTGGTTTGCGATTTGGTATGCGAGTGCTGTGTCAAAAAGTGCGATGTACTGGAAGAGTGAACAAATGCTCCTGTGTAGCAAAACAGAAGACAAGAGAAATGGCCTGAACGCACTGTCTAATGAAACAGTAAGAAGTTTACTTATTGATCAGTGTGTTTGTCATATAGATAGTATGTAGATAGATAGTATATTGTATGTACTGTATTATAAATTATGAATACATTTGAGTTATGTTTAAGGGGGAGGGTTGATTTTAGAGGATTTACAGATATCCTTAATTACGCTCACATTACTCTTAAAAATACTTTTAAAAATGTGTACCAGAAGTTCGCATTTTGCAACGTATAGGTATTGTAGTTTATAATACTGACATGCACAATGTATTTGTGTTGGGTAAAGATACGACTATTCTATGATATTGGGGAAAACAGATCGTCTTTTCGTATTTCAGGATGGGATGTTGCATGACTTAATTTGTAATGACCTGCCTGTGTAGATCAATTAATGTAATTAATTACCTTAAACTCGTGTTTGTAGGTTTAACGGGGATGCAAACATGTAATTGTTAATGTGCTAGGGGAAGAGTGGACAATTCCCTAAATGGTCTTGTATTATTTGTCCAAAATATGCTAAACATCTTGAAAATTTAAGTATCTAGAAAAGCCGTGGATACATTTAATCAGTTTAAATGTTCAGACTGTTTGTCCTTCTTAAACGTGCGGGCGAATCACCTGCAGCTAATTGTAGTCTGTTAAGTAAAGACTGCTTTTTTCTGTTTAATAAAAGCCCCCACTATGTCCGTCAAATTGGCAATTCAACAAACGCGAGGCTCATTAAATCTTCAGCAATTAATTTTCAAGTAGCTTATTAAACCTCTTCACCTTTAGGTTACTCCTTTCAAAGACCTGTGGGGCAAACGCTGTTCTTTTAATTGCTGCTGTTAAAAAAATCAATGCTTTATTCTCGCCGACTCCAAACTGCCTTTGATTGACACCAGAAATTGATATGTTGGGGAGTAAATCTTTGTGTTAACCAGTTTCAAAACCCGAATGCAGCTCTTAACAGAATAATAAACGGAGGATAACCATTAGGCCCTACTTCGAGGGGTCTCTGTTTTCGTAAGCAAAGGGTAGAATATTTACTTTCTAAATGACATCTTCATCATCGCCGGGTTGTCATGGTGAAAGACAAGTGGGTGATATTTCTATGGGCTGGCATGCAGTGGTTAAAAGACGACTTGAAAGCTGCAGGTTTGTGTTTGCTGCTGCTCGGTGAAGTTATTGTCAAGTTTCATGTATATATTTATATATATTTTTTTTTAGTTCCTCGTAATGTCTGAAGATTGTGAAGGAGCAGCAACGGGCTCTTTTGGAAGAAGTAGGAAACCCAGGACTGATCCTGAATTGGTAAAGTGTCAAAAAAACAAACAAACAAAAAAACAAACAAACACCAAACAACAACAAAAAAAAACTAATCTTCTACAACTAATCTGT
Source organism: Polyodon spathula (assembly GCF_017654505.1). Lineage (NCBI taxonomy): Eukaryota > Metazoa > Chordata > Actinopteri > Acipenseriformes > Polyodontidae > Polyodon > Polyodon spathula. Next base: position 29,511,517 of record NC_054551.1, read on the forward strand.
AGTTTCAAATAGTCAGTCTAATATAGAAATGCATTAATTGTTTTGGTGTTTCAATTATTTAGAGTACTCCTGAAGTTTATGAGGACAATTCGTGTTCCTTCTCCTCCTCCTCGCTGTCTCCTTCCTCTTCACCTCAGGCCATGGCCTCCGCCTCGCTCTTGGGGAAAACCGTTTGTACCAGCTGTGGTCTGGAGATAGTTGACAAATACCTTTTAAAGGTAAGGTTGGTACATTTTATCAATGGCTGCTAAATGCGTGTTTTATTTTTTTCTCACGCTTATCTCGATTTCCCGATAGGATATTATATTTTATACGTTTAATATATACACACAGTGGTTTTTAAAAATGCACCCGACAGCTTCAATAACTAACTACTGTAGAATTGTGTATTATGACGCTGCTTTTTTTTTTATCGATATTTTAAGCATAAACAGATGTGGTGTTGAATTACATTGATCAATTATACGATTAAGAATGTATATTCTGTTTTGTTTAGAATTTGAAGATAAGCTTAATTGTCGAGATGAAATGATATAGCGCCAGTGATTTCGTAGGAAGTCTTTTTTTTTTCTACTGCAAGCTACATTTTTAGTTTAGAAAATGAAGCTGTGTAATAGGCTAAGTAGTTACTATATGGTGTGGCTGATGAAAGCTTTGAATTTATTTAAAATACTGGTATACATTTGATTTTAAATTTAACACACGTGAACAAATGTTAAGTAATGCATTTAGCTTTGAGAACGCTTCATAACTGCTCATCTTGGATACGAGGTGTATGTGTAACACCGGTAAGAATTTGATAATTACCGAGTTACACTATTGCTTTTTATTACACTATGTAACACAATTTTTGTTCCTGGGTAGTAAGTGTTATTTCCTAATTGCTTATGCCTCAAAAGTATAGAAAATGGCTATTATTCCCCACCAACTTTGCTTTTGTGACCAGGACAGTGATATTTCTAAATATCACTATTTCCAATGGGGAAAACGGGCAAATGTGTGTCTTCGTTCACACAGTCAGAAAAAAAAAACATATGAATCCAAATTAACATGTATTTATACTAAAGTAATATAAAAATGACTGCAAAAGATTTAGAAGTGAGTAGTTTTTCGAGATTTACGATTATACTATAAATACAATCACAATGTAGCTCTACTTTACACTGTACACTGGCAATAATTGTATGTCCATAACAAGCATATTATGTACAAGCTGGTCTTTGGCTCTATTTGTTTTAATTCTTAAATATTACAATTAAGTGTTTTAAAACGGCGTTGTCACACATTAAGCCTATGGGCTGAACAGTACTCATTAGGCCTACATTTAAATTTTATTGTAGCATATGGTTTTTATTTTTATTTAGCGTTTGAAACAAGTTATAAAATGTTACGTTGTCTAAAAAAACTAATTTAATTATGAGGTTAAGCATTACAATGTAGTCTGTTTTAAAAAAACGTTTGTTTTATTTTCGTGTTGCCTAATAGTGCATAAACCGCTGCACGGCCATAATGTAAATAAGCATGAATTGCGTTTCTTTCAGAAGAAAATAAGAAATGTATCATTTTATTTAGTTTAGATTTGTTTGTTTTAAAAAAACAACAAAAAAAAAAAAAACCCAACAAACTTATCACTTAATGTTTTGCAGGTAAACGACTTGTGCTGGCACGTGCGATGTCTGTCGTGCAGTGTCTGCAGGACCTCGTTAGGAAGACACACAAGCTGTTACATCAAAGAAAAAGAAGTTTTCTGCAAACTGGACTACTTCAGGTAAGCCACTGTATAGATCACTGTATGCACACGTTCACTCTGCCCCTTTTTAAATTGTCTATAGTTGTATAAATACTTACGCAGGAGTTTACCTTTGGAAAGAATGCTTGTGTTAATTAGAATTAGATATACATTATACGTTTTACGTCCACGTTATACATTACTTTCCAAGACAAATTAAAATGCAAGTACATGAATTGTATAAACATTTAACTAATTATCAAATGCAGTTTCAGGTTTAAGCCTCAACGGGGGTAGAAATAACACTAGTACACAATGTTGGAGACGACTTGTATCAAACCATAGGGTGCAAGCTTGATACAGCTATTTATATAACGTTTTTTTCTTTATTTAGGGTATTCATGTTAAACAAAAAAAAAAAAAAAACACACAAACAACCGCCTCTAAGTCCTATATAGAGGCTTATGCCAGAATCGCTTTACATTCTATTCTGACTTGTATTGCACTGCAGACTTGAGACATGTCACTATGCATCAGCAGCAACTCTTCTTTTGTACATTTATTTTCCTAAGTGCAACTCTCTTGCCTGCATTTGATGTGCATACATGTGGCTTGTGTGGCATCAGACTACATCTGGTGCTTGGTTTTTATGCATACCACACACTTATATTTAGGCGATTCTCTTAAAATCCTGTTTCTTTATAATTGCTACAATTTCTAGGACATCAAGGGTCCTCTTTTTTTAACTTGACATTGTACAACAATGCTGTGGCCAGATCCAATAACGTAGTGCTGCAGTAACCCTACATGTTCATGTGTGTGCCCATGCATGCCCCTACACCTAACCCACCCTTCACTATTTATAACATGTACCTCATTTCTTTTATATTAGGGTAAAATGGTGCAGACCTCTCAGGAGCAAATGCTTAGTAAAACTGTTTTTAGCAGTCTTTTTTTAAATAAAAATTGTTTTAATGTGTATGCCCTGCTTTGTTCTCCTCCCAAGTAATTTCTTTCTGTGATTCCTCTGCAGAAGATACGGGACACGATGTGCCCGCTGCGGCAGACACATACACGCCACAGACTGGGTTCGCAGAGCAAAGGGAAATGTTTATCACCTTGCATGCTTTGCTTGCTTCTCCTGCAAGAGACAGCTTTCCACGGGAGAGGAGTTTGCCTTGGTCGAAGAAAAAGTTCTGTGTAGAATACACTATGACTGCATGTTGGACAACCTTAAAAGAGCTGTGGAAAATGGTAAGATACTTGAACAGCATGGTCAAGATTCTCAGATGATTTAGTAAATACAAAATGAATAACAAACCACATGCAACTACTTAAGCCAATAAATGAAATGGCTGAGTTTTTTTTTTTTTTAAATGAAAATCATGCTTCTGATTTGATAGAGTAAATGGTTTTGGAGAATCTAACGCAATGTACAGAACTGCCATTTTTATTACTACTAGCTGGACCTGTAAAGCTGGATTATATGTATAGTTTCTTTGTTTAAATGTATGATATTATAACCAGTAACTTGGATTGATTATGTATTAGAGTTCTAATGTTGCGTTTACCTGCCTTCTGAACATTTTGTTGTTCCATTGTTTGTTGGAACAAAAAAGGATGTATATATTTCAGTAGGACCCCCCCCACATACACTTATTTAAAAAATATTTTATACAGCTTGCTTTTTGCACATGGTTTTGCATCTGTTGAAGCCAAATTGCCCTTATTGACTTTTCGTTAATTACAGGAAATGGTGTAAATGTAGAAGGAGCATTGCTGACAGAACAGGAAGTTAACCAACCTAAACCAGCTAAGAGAGCTCGCACCAGCTTCACAGCAGATCAGCTTCAGGTAAACATTTGTGTGAGGCAGGAAAACAGGCGTGGTTCAGCCAGATTGTTGAATGCAGATTGACTCTGCTCTGAAAGACTTTGATCTTTTAACATGACGGTTGCAATATATTTTTTGTAAGAAAGTACTTTTTATATTTGCATTTAGCTATTGTCCTGTTAACTTTACTCACTGCACCCGATAGAACCATTTCTCTAAATACCAGTATTTATGATGCAAATATTAGTGTCTTCTCAGCTTTTGGTCCACTTCATCTCAATGAGGTTAGCAGGAGAATTTTGGAAGGTCCTCTCTCTCTGTTTTACCCCTGTTGTCTGGGAACAATGGCAATTTGTTTTTTTTGTACATGGGATTTGTGCATAAGATGTTGGTTCTCTGTGCACTTTTAATATTATCACTACTAAAGTGGGTCAGCATAATGTTTCACCATTTAAAAAAGGAATCCTCAGAAGTTGTCATTGTGGTTTTGTAACACAGAGCCATCACCTAAGGAAAAATAACTCCTCGCTGACCGAACATGGTCTTCAGATACCCCTGGCAGAAATTGCTGGAGTTGCATGTGCAGCTGCCCCAGGACCACCACCCCTCCCAACAAGGAGACATTTTATATGTGAACATAAATCATTGGATCATTACTTTCATAACAGATCTTTGTGTTTTTTTTTTTTTCTGAGCATGTTGAATTGTGTACATTATATCCCATGTTAAACCCTGCATGTTTTCAGGTGATGCAAGCACAGTTTGCTCAGGATAACAATCCAGATGCACAAACCCTTCAGAAACTCGCTGAAAGAACAGGCCTCAGCAGGCGAGTCATTCAGGTGGGTTAAACTGTCATTCTGCTTCCACTCGTATCTTGCCCATGCAGCATGCCTTCCTGGCGATATGGGCCCTGTTTAATTGGTAGACTTCTGCCTCCAAAGTGGTTTGTGAATGTCTCCTGGTATGTTTTTTTTTTTTTTTTTTTTTAGTTGCTGCTGGGCAATGTATATACTGTACAACCAGGTGAGATTTTATAGGGATGTGCCGAGCATAAAGACCTTTAAATACAAAAAGCAATTTGAGTTACTGTTGAAGCGCTCCAAGGTTTTTCATTAGTGCATGAAATCCTGTTACTTTCCAATTTTTAATGTTTACAAAGGCGTTTATCAGTCATACAAAAAATGAATGACCGCAGCTACCTCTATGTGGATAAGGTTGTAGCACATCGCAAGCTCTTTCTGTATAGTAGCTGGCACTGTTCCAGTTACAGTAATTGTGCTGTATAAAACATATACAGTGTTTATTTATTTTCTAGGTTTGGTTTCAGAATTGTAGAGCACGCCATAAGAAACATGTTTGTCCCAACCATTCATCTACTGCCCCGGTGTCCTCTATGCAACCCTCTCGTCTGTCGTCGCCAATGCTGGAGGAAATGCAATATTCAGCATATGTGCCTCAAGAGGGGCCAATGCTAACAGCTTTACACTCCTACATGGATGGTAAGTAGTTTAGTTTATGTGCCAAACATTCTTGCCTTTTAGCAATAAGATTTTGGAACATCTACAGTTTGTTTAAACTTTATAAAAAAAAAAAAAAAAAAAAAAAAAAATTGGTCAAATAACAAGTTGTCTGTCTAGTTCTTTTAACCCTTGTTCTCCCCAACATTAACAGAAAGGCAAAGTTTTATGAGAGCACAGGGCAGAATTTGAGCTTTTTTTTAAAAAAACTGCCATCATGTGAAATGACCATGTACTCGTAGACTCAAGTCAACCACATACATGTACGCAGGAGAGTTAAAGACCCAATGGTGCCGAACGCAGAAAGTTCAGGGTGAAGCTCATAACCTTCCCTTTCTATAATCCTTGGTTCTCCCATGCCCACAGAGCAATAGGCTCTTGTAGTAAAGGGGTGCTGACTAAGGTTATAGTGGCACTAGTAATATCTCCTGGTCTCACCTTTTCTTCAGTTGATCTTTTTGCTGCTTTGCTTGCATGTTCTACTACTTCAATTTGGAATATACACAGTAGATGGAAAGTTGCTGGTTCCTTCTTGAAACTTAATGACTCTTGTGCCATAGTTCAAACTCTCCTGTTGTCTAGCTGTAATCAGACCTTGTTACTTAAGGTGTAATCCCCCCCCCCCCCCCCCCCCCCCCCCCCCCCAAAAAAAAAAAAAAAGACCATTTATTTCAGTATTATAAATAGTGTTAATGGAGTGATAACACATGTAGTTTGTATCTGTTGGTGTGCATGTTCTAAAAGTAATGATCCTGTTTTTGCAGCTCATTCACCTTCACCCTTGGTCTTTCAACCCCTGCTACCACCTACAATGACACAGCTACCGATCAGTCATGCCTGATTCACCTTTGTTTATTCAGGAAGATACTCAAAGAAGCGCATTAATATTATAGTAGTATGTTATACTAACATATGCCAATAACTTTATTTTTTATGAAGCTCTACTGTTGGCATCATTGATCTGATAACAAAAGGTTCATCAGTGTGTTAAAACGAAGATTGTAAGACACCACTTTGTTTGTATTGTTTGTGGTTTAATTCATAGTGTATTTTTTGTTAATTTATTTGTTGTATTGAATGAGCACTTTGTTAAAAAAAAAAAAAAAAAAAATCAATAAATAAGTGTGGATATGTTTACAGTTCTTTGTGTGGTTGTAGTCTCAATTTTTGCTCTGAGCTGAAATCCTAATTCATGGAAATTTGGACCATCTAGTATGCATTTTTGCAGTGTTTGTCATCAAGCAAGATAAAAATAATAAATGTATTCAGTAAATATTGCTGCTTTAGTGTTGTATTGAAATGTGTGTTTTAGTAAGTTTTATATCTATTTTCATTAAAGCTTTTGGCCTGTACACTGCACAAACAGGTAGGAACAAGTTTGACTGCTGTCTAGAATGCTACCCTATTGAAACTAGAGGAGGCACATCCCCTCTTGATGCACTTGTTGATTTTAGTGTTAGTTGCAAACAATGAAACATTGTTCATAATGGAGATTAGACAAATAAACAGACCCCCCAAGTTAAGGTGTAGGTTAATCTTGCAATAACTATAATCCCCCAAATAAAGTGTGGGATTTTTAGTGTACTTGGAAACAAAAAATGTAGCACATGCAACTGATTTGCATTTCCATATCAAAATACTGTACTGCTGCCAATAAAACTGAATACTGCCAACATGTCAAGTGTTTTTAAAAGTGTGTGTGTGTTTTTTTTTTTTTTAAATATAATTTGGGACTGTTTAAGCAGGGATAATTGCATAACGTTTGGTTTTGTGTTGTATGTACAAAGCTTTTATCCTCAAAACAATATATGAAAGCATTTTTTTTTTTTTTTTTTTTTTTGGCAGATTTCATCAGTTATGTACTACCAGGCATCATTTGCCAGTTTGTGCATGTTTCAGAAAGGGGTGTGATGCAGTTCTTACACCATCTCTTAATGTTTGAAGGATGACATCAGTGAGATTCATTGTGGAAAGTCTTCATTTATGTTTCATTGGCTATAATGCAACAGAGTTACATTTTGCCATATTGTTCGTGTGAATGATTCCACTGGAACTGAGCACTGTTTTATCTCATTTGGATTATCCTGGTTATTTTTGCAGATTTGCAGTCTTAAACCAAAGGGATTGACACCACACTGTTTAAATTTATGAAATGTTTCACAGTAATTAAACAATACTGTTGAAGTTGCAAAACAAAGCACAAACAAGTAGCATTTAAATAAACATTTTAATCAGTTACTCAACAATAAACTAATTTCTGCATAGCAGAAGCACTTATTCTGTAAAAGAGCCTTGAAATTCCATGCAGGTTTTATGGTTTTGGAATGATGCTCTTATTAACTACAACATAAAACAAGTACTGTAACAAGTGACAGAAAGGAATCTTTTTTTTTTTTTTTTTTTTTTTTTTTTACTTCCAACCAGTTGTTGGCACAGCAGGCCCAAAAGTACAGCACCAATATTGCCACCGAATGGCTGTCTATACCCAAGCAAACAATGGGCACGATTCTAGAACCATGCTTTTGATGTCTGCCAGTGTAATTTCACCAAAAGCCCAAACTGGGCACCGTTTGTTGAGGATTCACCTGTCAATATACCATTAATGAAAACCAAATGCAACGTTTCCAGAGGGACACAATAGCTCTTGGGTATTTAAGTGCCAGGAAGAGTATGTTGTAGCAGCTGCTTTATATGCATTAGATATTTACCTTCAGTTATAGTTAAATAATAAAACAATAGCAAAATAATTGCAGTATAATAAATTACATATATTAACAAACATATATATGAACTCTTATTACAGTCAGTCCCTTTAATTTTCCTTGAAAATCATAACATAAAACCCTGTATATAAGCAATCCTAATATTTCCACTCCTTTACAGTACTGCCTGCGGAATTTGGTAGAAAAAAAATAAATAAAAATTCAGTTTGTGAATGTAACAACTTTCTCTAGGTAGTCTCTTCTTTCCACACTCATGGCCTCTTTTTCATCTTTTTCTGTTTGTTTCTCTTCTTCAGGATCTTCATTAGAGAGCCGCTCATATAAAAGGGCCTCTCTGTGGACCCATCGTCTCTTTCAAGATCTTCCACTGGGAATAGGAACAGAACAGCATCAAACACGTTTCACTGTGCATACACCACTGGGTTTGTGTTGCTTTTGGAAAAGGACTGCTGTACAAATTAATGTGAAAGATCAGCATTTCAAATGAACAGGAAATATGGATCTTAGTGTTTGGAAGCATTTTTTTTATTCATCACTACAGTATATTTAAAATGTAACATAAAACAGTGTCTGGAGGGGTGGGAAGACTGCTATTCTGAACAGAGGATTTCAGGGATGTATCCTCAAAACAAAACCAGACAGGGCTTTTTCTTCATTTAAGTCTCATTTGAACAACAGCATTACCAATAACCAAGCTCTCACCTAACAACATGATGGGCCATTGGTTGAGGGCTTGCCCACTGTTTTTTACTAAGCTCAAACACTATGTATTGCAGTGTACCTTGGAGAGCTCAAGCCCAGATAACTAAGCAGGCAATAATTCATGTTTGCGATCTTAAAAAGCTCATAAAAGTTTGCTGGCAGAGCGGCTCAGATCACTATTTCCAATGGGCAGAATGACATCCAAAGAGTCACGAAATAATTGTGTATCTGGTAGGTCTGTTACCAAACTATTTGATAGCCTAAACAACATTATAGAATCCCCTTTCTGTCACCAACAACCCCCTCCCCAGGTCTAATGGAAAACAGATTTACACTATTATTGTTTTTGCTTTTACTAAAGAAAAGTGCTGGCCTTGCTCCCAGGAAAGTCAGGTTATTTGCGTAACAATGTATTTAAAAAGAACCTTACCCAAGGATATTAGTATATATCAGAGTAAAGTTAGGGGTAGGAGGAGACAATATTAGACCTTCACAGTTAAGATTAATCTACAACGACATAGCACCAAAGTTAAAGTTCTTATAATTTATTAAAAAAAAATTCCATTCTCATTGTTCTTTATTTATTTATTTATTTATTTTTTACAAAATACCTCCCCTAGTACAAACCCAAAGATTTACAAAACCAGCTATATAATAGTCGTTAGTATTATAAAAGGCAGCCCTTTTGAAGATCTGCGCTTGTACAAAATTGACAAAAATGGCTTTAACATCCCTTTATAAATGGAATTCAAAAAGGTGTTCAGGATTAGATCCAAAATGTAATCTCTTTTTTAGTAACTAGGCACCTGAACTAGAAACTGTTCTTTTTATTAGTCTTAATATAGGCTTCCTAAATTCATACAGGACTCTGTTCAAATCTTATTATCTGTATTAAATTATTTGTATTGACCTATTTAAATCATATGACTGTCTTAATAGACAATGTTCATCAAAAATACATAACCTCAAAGCACAGGGATATCACAAAAAAAGTACCCTCTGTTCACCCAAGTATAGCTTATTGTCTAATGAACATTGCTTGTATAAAAACACTTGCACAGTATTTCTCAAAAGCCTTTAGAAAAAAAAAAATCCAATTTATTTCACAAAATATATTAAAAAATATATTACACCATGGAGTAAAACACCAAATTGAGTGTACAAAAATTCCTATCAAACTGACACTGTAAGCAAATACAATGCACTTCCATACCAAAAAATGAATAGGCAGGCGTTGTGTAATGAAGATAATTACAATGAAAAATATTAACGATAAACATTTCCACCGATTTCTATGTCGTTTTTTTTGTTGTATAGAATATAAGGACTGAAGAAGCTATGAAGATACTGTACTTGATTCATTAGGATTTTTTTTTTTTTTTTTTAAAGAAATGTAATAGGTCTTTTATGTATTGCACCTTTAAATTATTATTATTTTTAATATCCAAATAAACGATTAGGTTTATTAAAAATAAATGTCAAAAAAAGATGCATTAATACATTTTTCCATACATTGACTGTGCTACAAAAAAAAAAAAAAAAGATTGACTTTGTAAATGCATTCTAGTGCTAAAAATCGAATCCAACTTAATCTTTTCTTTTTGTCCCCAAACTCCACCTTGTTATAAAATTTGTAAATTTTGTTCGCAATTTATTTTATTACTGGCTTCATTTATACCAGTTAGAAAGTGGATTAAACTGCATCGGATCATTTGACCTCATCAAAGTCCTATTAATGTGATTCAGTGGCATCCACTGGTGAAAATATGCCAATAACAAGATGTACACAAAGCCTTCAGCACCAGATAAGAATTGAACAGAACCCTGCATCCCTTGTTCTGTACCTGTCCACATACGTTTGGCCAGTTCACATTAATCTTAACATTACTTTAGCCGATGAACAGCACATCCAAATTACTTAAAGCATGCTACAGTAGGGTTACAAATAAATAAAGCTATTTCGGGTGAAGCGCAGCAATTGAAGCAATTAGCCAGTAGCCTTTTTAAGAGCTTTGTTCGTTTCTTCCCAGGATTCTGTGCAACTCTGGAGACATGAAGTAAGGCTTAGCTGCTGATCCGTCATTTCTCTCTAGATCTTCACCTAAAGGCGTTCCCCAGTCAGACAAGGAGGTGCATTCCACAAGTGACACAGTGAAAGAAAGAGGAGAAACAGAAAGGAGGTAGGTTAGAGAACCCACATAGAAAAGAGATCTGCACAAACAGACAATTATTCGGACTGAATTGTCAACGGGAAGCAGATGCTGACACCAAGTTGAGGGTTTATCCATCTTTACTGGGTGAATTCACAATTGCAGTTGAAGCAATTGAAGACACATCTTTACAGATGCTGCCAAAGCTTTTTCTAGAGAGCAGCAATCAGCGCAAAATCCTCAATCCGAATAACCGATCTGATTCTGAAGCTCTAATAGTATAACAGAAAAACTAAATAATAAGAGCAAGGCCAAGACACTGCAGGGGATTACATCTATTTCATTGGTTAGTAGTAAGAAGACTTAAGCTTACAAGAAATAAACCAAATACATCTAGCACTTACAGCACTTGGTAAGGTCCCATCATGCTATGAAATGTAACCAAACTTTGAATGACTTGAACTTCTTGAGACAGACATGGAATGTATTGTGCGACCCTTCTAAATGGCTTTTGATGTCACAAGGTGGCAATCCATAAGCTGACAACCTGGAATCCTTCAAATAGCTGCTTGATGATGATTATTATCGTTCTTAAATATTAACCCCCCCCCCCCCCCATAAAAGTTAATAAAAGCACTGCTTGTTAGAAGTGACATGTTAAATAGACTGGCATACTTTTAATTAATGGGACAGTGGTACTTACAGAAACAGAGGAACAGTGTATCCACACACATTGCATAGACACTGAAGAAGCCATGGGCGATCAGGTATGAGCCGAATATCACAGTCTAAAGAAGAGAGGGAAGACAAGAGTTCTGCATCTGCTACAAGACTGTAATACATATTTACTGGGATGCACATATGCTTCAATGTTTCATTTCTTTGGGTTTGAACATTTGCCTGTGACACAGGAAGGTCATGTGCAGATGAGCATAATAGACATCAGCAACACTTTACATGCTTCCTCACTGAGGCCTCATAGCTGTTTCGAATTACAATTTGTAGTGAGTTGACACTATAGCTAGTGACATGAGGCCAGTTAGGCTTGTCCATCCCAATTTCAGCTGACTCCTGACAATGCTTTGAGATCATGGTCTGGACAAGGCTCCCCATTCACCCTTGTGACCCCAGATTGACTCAATAAATAAGTTTTTCTTCTTTGGGAATGCCTCAATTTTAGATATTTTTCACTTAAAAAAAAAAAGTATTGTCTGTACTAACACTGCATTATACATTAACTATTCATTCACAGTAAACAAATAAAAAATAAATAAACATTATAAAAAAGCCATTAATTTACGTCTTTATCCTTTTTCAACATTTTTATTTTATGTATAATAATGAATATGAAGATGATGCATTCTATTATTATCCCACCCTCTTACTGTTTGCAATATGACCTGTCTGATCAGATGGAAACTGGTTTATTCACTTATTTAATTTATTCAAGTGTCACCTTTATAACCGAGAGGCTACCTCCATTGATAAATAGAGAAAGAAGAGAAAGAGGTGCCTCTGAGTTCAGAACACACCTTTATCTCAGTCAGCGCTCACAGTGTATAGCAACCTGTCAAGTCTCTTGCCTCTTTTATTAATGGCATACTGAACATGTGCAGTGTTAATAGTACACCTTTCATCCATGCAGTGTTTTTTCAGCCTACTACAGTCTGAATTACTGAGTTTCTTTTGTGCCAACTAGATTTTGTAGCTTTTTTTTTTATCCCCACAAATTATTAGTGCTGGTGTTTAAGTGACTTGAATTGATGGAAATCTGTTCACCAGGAAGAGTGAAACCACCAGACCTCATTTGACATGTGACCCAGATCGAAATTCAAAACCAGATCCAGAGGGGAGTGTTCTAACCACAACCTCACCAACGCCTTACAGTAAACCAATGCAATTGTATTCCTGCCTGTTTAAACCCTCACCCAAGGACAGCAATCCAGTGTCTCCTACTGCACTGATCAGGGACGCAAGCAGAGGTCAACCTTCAGCATGACTATCCAGGACACATTTTTACACAGAACGCTATATATGGAATGAAAGTTAGACTTTGATTATTGTTTTCCAGTTAGTATCCCACACTAATCCAGCTAAATAAATATTAGCTTTTATATTTGTATATATTTCTGAGCTTGCTGTTCGACCCAAATCAATAATAATTAAAAGTCACTTACATTAAATTTTGATAGAAAAAAGGACCAGTGCAACCCTACTACAGGAGCTCATTGTGCACAGAATTGTAAATCTTTTATTAGACAACACTTTCTTTAAAATGAACCGTTTTTAATATGGTGCTTGTCATGCATATTCATTCACCTCTTCAGACCCCAGAGCGAGCTGGCAGGAAAAGGATTCTGACAAAGACACTGTAGATGAACCAATGCAAACATCCACCTACCAGCATTGGCACCCAGTAATAATTTAATGACACTTCTTCTTGAATAACAGGTATTCTGCGTGTGAAGAAAAAAAAGGCAAGGACGCCTGCAAAACAAATGGACTATTTTAAACAAAATATATTGCACCTAAAGCATCCATGTAACACCACCTAGCAATTATTCATTAATTTTAATACCATAGTGTGCTTATAATGATTTGTGCATCAATGCAATTACTCTAATGTTAAATGCAACAATAAAGTAGTAAAGCATTTTTTTTATCAAGCCTGCAGACCCCAAAAATGCATATTTTCAAAGCACCCCAACATTTGTACACGATTTTAAAGTAGGAATGACTCTTTATGAGAAAAAAAATGACTTACCAACACTCCCTGCAATGAGAACCTTCCCCAGGAACAGCAAGAAATCTGTAACTTTATCCAGTACTGCAACTCTGTTACAGACAAGAGAGTGAGAGAGAGAGCGTCGGATAATCTGCACAGACTGGAAACTAATTCCATACACTGCAAAAACGAGTAAAACAAAAAGGCAAAAACAAGTTACCTGATAACATTTCTCATCAACAAAAAGAATGCCTCCTTTGCTGATGAACAGAAGTTTTTGCCATATATTGCAATCTGAAAATAATAATAATAAAAAAATACTAATAACAAAATAATAATAATAATAATAATAATAATAATAATAATAATAATAATAATAATAATAATAATAGCTTGTACAGTATCAGAAACATGATCCAGCAATTAAACTATAACAAGAATTAGAATAATATTAGTGTATTTGCATTTATTTTGAAAGGGACCTGTTAACTGTACATATTACACAAGAAATAGCAAAGATGTCCATAAACGAGTCCTTAGATTAACAAAAGAAATTATGCTTTTACAGTTTGCCTCCATTGTAAAGTTTGCCACCATTTTTTTTAGCATTTTCTTTGACAACAGGATTTATTTATTTATTTATTATATGACAAAAAAATGGTTTTACTTTAAGTAACAGAGAATCAATGATCTCACAGACTCACCATTATGTACGCATTTCTGTTCATGAATTTAATGAAATGTTCCAAGCACCAGAAACAACATTTCAGACAGCATAGCACGAATTTGGCAAATTTGTTCTGTGCACCTGTAAATAATAATTTAAATATTCAGGCTGCACTCCAATATGAATATTTAATAGCACAATTCCACACAAGGGTTTGAGGACTGAATTCATATTGATGTCTTTTATTCTCCCTGGTGTTCCAGCTCCCCCTAGTGAGTATCTGACTGTTTTTTTTTTTTTTTTTTAACATATTTCTTCACTCCAGTTTCCTCCACACTAAAACTTAAATACATTTGTAGTTTTCTGACAGTCTAGTAACTAGAAACGAGTTACACCCTCAACCCGAGTCATTGTAAAAATAAGAGCAAACAAATAAACAGCTCTATCACGCTTCAGGCAATTGCAAACATCAAACCATGTAATACTTTTGGAAGCCATACTGTGCGGTAATGGTTGCACGGCATTGCCTGAATGCGTAAGCAAGAATAAAGACAGCCAGGAATGAGACTCACTTTTCAGTTTATGATGCAAATACTCAAGAATGATTCGGATCAACTGAACAACGGCAAGAATTAGAGATCCAAAAGCCAGCGAGCCTGTGTGGTATCTGGGGAAAAAATATATAGATAGAGAGGTTTTAGTATTCAGCAGCAGACACTACAGTTAGGAATGCATACTGGTATGCACTGTACAATACAACTGATTTCAGAAGAGAATCCATCTGAGTAACAGTGCCACCTTCTGGCGCAAAGACACTCCTGACAAAATATTTCTCAGCCAATGGTGTATTTGACTGAGATTTAAACAACTTTTAATATTATGAAACAGGCAAAAACTACAGGTGTAGTGCAGGGTTTTCTGAATGTTTCCTCCAAAGGTACCTTAATGCTCTTCCGAATGAAGAAAAGAGTGGGCAGGCAGGGACGTCTCCTGGCTTCTTGAATGCCCAGTAATATGATGCGAAGGCCCCTGCGAGAGTACACTGGCCCAGAGCGATGGCAAAGTTCACCAGCCACAGGAACACGAAGACATTGCAGATCTGGAGGATGAAGATGTATTTGTGGTAAAGGCTCTCACCCCCGTAGAACGCAAACGTGCACTGAGAGCGTGGGCACAGCTTGGTCACATTCGTAGTGTTGAAAGTCTGTCAAAAAAAAAGAAACATGATAAATACACAGCTCAATAAATGACAAGGTCCACTATATTCCTGACATATCCTCTAAGGCTATGCATTGTAGCATATCCTGAAGATGAGACAAGCCACCATTTTCAATTGCGACACGCCTCACAAGGCAAATGGTCCAGGGAGGAAACATCTCAACATGCACAGTCAATATATACACCTTATTTATACAAGTCTTGTGATCTTTCGTGTCAGTCATATACAGTAAAACAGACCCCAAGAATCCCATTTAAGCTCAATTCATTAATCTCATTAAAATACAATATTTAAAGATGACTTACTTCAGGATCACATGTGAAGTTTTCATACATGCACTTTGGTTGGGCTGGCATCACTTTGTATATTGGTTCACCAGATGAAGCCAAGAATCTACAAATAGGCTGGTTAAGGTAATGTGTAAAGATATAGTTTCAATAAAAGCACAACCCCCGTGATGGTAAATCTGTCTTTCAAATTTACTAAATGACCTCGGTTCAGGGTTTTATTTTAGCACACAAACTCGCTAAAGTGTGTGATTGCTGCATTGATCTAAAAGGGAATGTTTCATGCCTAGAGATTGATCTGAAACGAGAGTGCCATAGAGTTGCCTGCATTTGCTTGTTTCCTGTCACAGAGCAGGAGAAGGATACATGGCAGTGACAGCCCAGTATGAGATACAGATCGCTATGAGAAGGAAGGTGATGACTGGGTAGAACAATGTCGACATTATATGTCCGATGGCCCTGGAATTAAACAGAGAAGAAACAGGATCAGTCTCTGCTTTAAATTGTTAAGACCACCAATCAAATAGTCAAGGACATCAATCAAAGTTCAAAACACACTCTAGCCATGCAACTGTGCACTCTGAGAGACCGACCCAACACATCCACAGGAAAGACCCGAACCATAACCAATCCCATCCCCGATACACCACGAGCTGTGCAAGGACCTCAGCAACACATTGTAGCTTCCCTTTCAGGAGTGTTTTTGAAACTGCTGGTTAATCAATCAGGAGCTAAGGTAATCGACAACTTGCTTCAACTTTAAATGGGACAGATATAACAAACCAATGGATGATGTTAACTTACACAGTGCCAACTGAAACAGCTGGTCTGTTGTATAACCTCCATGGTTTACAATACCAGAGTGTGTAGCATAATGAAAGCCACTCACCTGCTTCCTTCCTTGAGCAGTGCAATAGCGATGCAGACTCTGTTCCTCAAGAAAACCAATATCAGTATGATAGTAGCTTCACTAATGCAGAGACATATCACTAAAAAGAAAACAAAAAGACACGGTAACCTTGGAAAATGTAACATGGCTTTTTATTTAATGCAGGTGTCGGAGATCCTTTTCTTATTATATTTTGTACGGAGGTGGGGATTAATAAAATTACAGCGATACAGTCTATAGGGTCGCCACTGTGACAGAGTCGCAAACAGCAACGTGTCTGTATTTCTCTGCCGTTAGTTAGCAAGCACCCTGTCAGGGAACACAACCAAATAGTGAATGAAGTTGACAATTTTTTTTTCTTGAAGCAGTGGCAGCAGCACTTGAGTCTCTGAGACTGGGTATTATATATTTTTTGTCTCTCTCACTATTGACAACTTCTCCTCATTCATCAAGTCCAGTTACAGCCCTCAGAAAGCTAGAATAATGATTCAAATGATCTTTCTTGACCCACATTAACAATTAGCTTTAACAAGAAGGAAAGCTGACCACTCTCTAGTTATATGGAGGCAAATGTATTGTAGCGATCTCGGTTAATGCAGGCTGATGCATCGCACAGCGTTTATAGGGCTTATGACCCAGAGTGTGATTATGTCACTTACAAGCCGTGCTGCTACCTTCCCCCGTGCACGCTACACTATGATAATGATACAAGCTTAACCAATATTATTTCCCTTGGTGCTGCTATGAGTGACACCACTCCAGCAAATTTCACAGTGATTTAAAAGACTTGGCTCTTTCTTGGATTACTGGAGAGGATTCATTAACTTCTGTAATAGGTCAAGCCCTCGGCTATAACATAGAGGCTTACTCAACAAAAATGAGTTTTCCAGCCTGCGGCAGTCAGAGTAATCTTGATCAGCTGCAAAAGTGGACCTGTCAGCGATGACGGACACTGAGAAAGTATTGGAAATGTATTACTCAGAAAGGACAGATCTTACTGCCTCCTCGAGCATCTAGCTTCAGGACACACTAATAGCACTCAGACACAAACACGACTTGCCACTTTATTTTAGCTGAGCAGGTAAGAGTCCAGTAACTAAATACACTAAACAGTGTAAAAGATCAACACATGCGTCCCTAAACATTGGACGATATTGTTAATCAAAATGGCACAAATGAAAATCAATAGTTGTTTATCAGAAAACTGAGTGTCTGTTCCAATAAGGACAATGTACATGTCCACTTAACACTGCCCATCTGTGTCACTTTTGTATGCATTCTGAAAGTCTGATGTGTTAAATTAAGTGTGAGTTAAAAAGTTTCAAACATTAGCATTTCTAGTTCACTCAATGGCAAACAAAACCGTACTGAAGATTAGCCAGGTCTGACTGAGCTGCAGGTAGACTCTGAAGTCTGTCTGGAAGCCGATGTCTGAGATGGTGACGTCAGCTCCTGGCTTCCCTCTGAGTGTACTGAACTCCAAGTAACAGTGCAAGATCCCTGCAGAACAAAAACGCAACAGATACATTTAGATGCACAAAGGCACAGATTCTACAAGCCTGCGCACCAGTGCAAACACTGGCACCACTTACAGTGAAGTCAGATTTGCTACTGTTTCAGAACTAGCTGCATGTTAATCCTTGAGCTCCTACATGCACCAGTACCGCTCCAGCAGACTCACCGTATCCAATGACCCCGATCACCCCGAATATAATGACCCAGAGCAGGACCCCGGCTGTGTAGCGCAAGAGGAGGATAAACAGCAGGCTCACCACCATCGCAATGACCAGGCCTCTGTAGAGAAACACAGGTACACAGCCTTTACTGGTCAGGCCTGCTCATGTAGGTCATAAAAATACAGGTTCTAAATAGTAACTCTATTAAAGGGAGCTCGTGTTACATCTACACAAATAAGGTCATAGTAACTACACTGCAACTACACAACCAGGACTGTAAAAACGTAGTCTCACGGTTTCTCAGTTCAGCATTATATTGAGTTATTGGTACTCCTATAATGGAGTATTGTCACACTCTCTGCTTCCCTCCTTGCAGCATCTCGGAACATAGAAAAATAACTGTTGAAGGACCAGAGACTTGTGATGAAATACTGTCACCTAGTGGATATGAGATTTTGTTGGTCAACAAGTACAATTTACAGTATCAGTTCCTAACTTCCATTGTTATGAACCCGACAACTTACATTAAAATCCAATACCAGGAGCCGGCATAGTCTTCAAAAACCTTTATTCCCACTTCTCTTGCATCAAGAACACTGTTTATACCACTGTGAGAGAGAGAGAGAGAAACTGTTAACCCTATATGGTGCTGTATGTATGGTTACTTGTAGTTTGACAAAGAAAAACATGGCTCACTACTGGAAGATTGTTACACTGCTTCTGTAGGTTTATGTCTAGTACACTAGCTTGTTGCTTGACATATTAGTACAGTAACAACAGGCAAAGCAGCAATAACGTCTATTAACCCACAGGGCCTCTTCTGCTGGTAACTCGAGGCATGGTGCTTGACTTTGACCCATGTTTTTCTCAAGGCTTTGTACTTATTTTGAAACACCTGTAGATGACCAAATAGTGTGAGGTGTCTCCTCTACTTGACCGACAGTCAGGGATCCAGACGATGCAAGAGGTCCAGAAATGGGTAGCCCTGACCGGCCTGCTATACTTAGCAGGCTTTTTTTGTTAGTTTTTGGCTATTACTTTATGTACAAAATGCTGAATATAAAAAGTTAGTTAAAAATGTATATGTAAAAACATTTTTTTATATTTTTTCCTTGACTATATAATTAATACAAATTTAAACAATACATATCAGTAGGGGTGCGATCTTAAAACCCTAGCGCTGTTTTTTTACATGGTTTCATTTCAGGTGGCTGGTTACTGATTATCAGTATGTTGTGTGTTTTTTTTTTTATTTGTTTAATGGAACATGCTCCTACTCAAACTGTGAAAAAAGTCCCTGGTTTAAAAAAAGTTTCAGAAATAACTACAATCCATAGACATGCGCTATTTACAGATCTAACACAGCAAAGCTTTCGTTTTGGGACTGCCGACGGGGCTGTCGAGCATTACTATTACGAGATGATTATAAACTTGTCAAGAGCAGAATAATCTGACATTGCATCCCTGCTGGAAATATGAAACAATATCAACAAGAAGCGGAATGCAGAAAGCAGTAATGTATTGTTATCCAATCAAACAGCTACCTAACTGAAGCAGTTTCTGCTTCAGGCTTTCGATTTTGTATTTTGTACAGTCTGATTAAAGTTCCTACTCCCGGGGCTGGATCTGCAGATTGTGGCACACGTTCTCTGGCTTGTGAGAGACCCCAGGCAAGCGTTGTTCCAGGTCAATGGAGTATGTTCCTGAAAGGCACAGAGCCAGATCTGCCCCACAGGATGACTAGACTGCAGCATGTTAAGAGTTATAAATGATTTGAGACCTTTCACCTTCTTATTGAATAGCTGTAACCTGTCTATAAAAGAAAAGCACTATGCTTGTTAAAAGTTCCTTGCATTAATGTTAAACTGTATTACATGGACATGCATGGTGCTAAAGTATGTACAGTTCTGGCGAGATATAAAAGTCAAAAAGCACTTGTGATGGATGTTATCAGACATAAGATTTGTAGCAAGCATGTATATTGAGCATGTGTTGAACAGTGTATTTTCTTAAATGTACTATCAGCTCAAAGTATAAAAAGATTAAATACTCAATCATTTTTGTTATTAACTTACTGAATAGATATTTGTGGTAACTTAAAAAAAATATGACCCAGTTTTATCGGTGCTTTACTGTTGAATTGCCTGTAATTTATCACAGTTATGAAACAGCATCAAAGAACGTCTCTGACCAACAGCACTTCATTTTTAATAAGTAGATTTCTTCGTGGGAAGCACTGAACTTACTTGGCAGCGTCTCTGAGATCGGTCACGTTTCTCGTTTGACCTCTTCCATCTTTGAAGGTAGTTTTATTGGCTACAGTCAACACCCCATTTCTGGTGGCGAAGTCTGGAAAGCACCGCTGAAGAACTGACACAAACAGATCAATTCATTATTCTCATATATAGGGAAAAGTGACTGGCTCCCTGTCTGTACTCACAAGTATACTGGGTTCCCCAAACTGCACGTGTTCCTATCTGTATAATTATGTGGCATGTGAATATGAAAATAATCCCCTCCCCCCTCCCCCCAAAAAAATAAAAATAAATAATTGAACAGCATTACAATATTTGACCACCATGCACTATATCAAGTTAAAATCCTATATAATTAAAAACTGTAATAAAAGTAAAGAATCTGAGGAGAGGAAAAAAGTTACTCTCACATCCAGTGTTTCTTGTGTATCTGTGATATCCCTATCTATTTGCTGTGTTCTGTATTTAACTGCCGGATTGTTTTCTGAAAGGGAAGAAATATTAATTCTGCCACAAATATGAAACAACTATACAAGTTTCTCAAACAAAAAAGCTGATGGCAATTTGAAGACTAGTAGAGAGCACTGACAACGCAGCCCCTGCACTGTCTGCTGTGTACTGAACTTACATGGCTTGCTTGGAACTATCATTGATGGGCAATCTTCATCTCGCAGAACCTCTCCAATAGACTGAAAAGAAACAAAGGCATTACTGTTGCTTTACTATGCACAAGCACACTTTACAAAGCATATGCAGTAGAACTGCCCTTGCAAATGATAGAAGATGCAAGTCTTGTATCTCTACAGTTACACCAGTGCTGCATGCTGTTTGTGCCAGAGGCTGTCATTTTAGTGGAGGTTCTACAGCAAACTCCAATTGATATTTCCACCCTGCTCCAATATATTCAGTTTGCCTATGGGGAGGTCGTGGGCTCCGTTTGGGTATAATTCAATGTGAATGCAAAATGAGAAAACAAACTATCAAATGCAAACGTAAGGTGGCATTGGCCAGCCTCCTTTGCTAGTATAACGTGCATTATTGTATGAGCCCCCAATGAGAGTGGTAGGACAAGAGCAGCACTGAGCTCCCCCAGGACCACTGCCTAGCAATACGTTTACACAACGGCAGCCAAGATGTTTCTCACTAGTTTTAGAACAGTGCTTTTAGTGGCAACAAAACAAATACTAGTATCACTTTCAAGGCTTTCAAGAAAATAATATTACAACACCAAAATGCACCTGTATTTAAATGTGCGGTTTTTGTTTTTTTTTTCACAAAAATGAAAAACATAAATGCCATTATGTTCCTAAAGCTTATCTACTCAGACAGCAGGTTGAGAAACATTAAAAGCTTCTTTTAGCAAGGCAAACTGCTTTTATTTTCAAAGAAGAAATACTTCAAAAACTTAAAGTAATTACCAATAAAACTTGGGTTAAAACAAAAAAGCTCTTAAAATACGAGGAGCTCTATTGCAGAAATACTTTAAGGTTTAGCAGGATAAAGAAAACTTTCAAACACTTTGTGGTTGAGAAGCTTGCTGGATGTTATCACAGCGACTGGCACATCACAGTAAGAGCTGTGATGTAACTTGCTGCTGTCAGCAGTTTATAGCTGTCAAAGAAACAGGTATCAATTTAAAGCTGGTAATGACTCTCGTCTCCTGCAGAGAAGTCAATGACAAACTGATGTGGGAGTGACAACTCGGTGGGGGAGAACTGTACAGGTAAATGGCTTCATCAAAAGTGTTTCCAGAAACAGGAAGGTTTTTGAAATAATAATACACATACCAGCCTTGTCACGCATAGGGACATTGTTCAACTTAAAGTAATAGCAGCCTCTTTATAATAAAACAATGTTTGGAGCACAAAAAAGTCGCACAGCATAAGGATCCCATTTTCTTTACTCATATTTTTTAAAGCAAGAATCTGGGGATTATAAAATATCTCTATCTGAAGTTTAAATGACCTCGTACATACAAGTTTAAAGTGTGTAGAGCCGGTACAAAGCAAGAGGCTGGCAAGTTCTTTAGAGGCCATCCTATGGATAAACCCATCCAGAAAGCGCTGGGGTTTGTCAGAGCACTTTGAAGAATGTGATGCAACTCCAGTGATGTTCCCTCATACCCAATGGAGGATTTCCTGTCTTTTTTTTAAGTAGTAATGCCTATAAAAATATATTGCCTGTACATTTACCTTTCTTGGACTGTTAAACCCTGGCTTGCAGAATTGCCTGTAATACTCCCAGTAGCTTTTGTTGTATCTGTATGCATACTGCATGTCTAAGTAGGTTGCAAACCTGTCTGGGCACTTGGAAACACACAGCTGTAAAAGAAAGGAAAAAAAAAAACAGGGAGTAAATGTAATTAATGCAGAATATATAGTACAATGTTTGATAGGATATTCATAGTAATAAATAAAGCCGATTACTGGATTTTTAAATGATCTACTATACTAATTTGTCTGGAATGTTTTACTTTGTTAATGGTAATAACATATCATATAGCTTATTAATAAATACTGCAGTATAATTGCTAAAGCAAGGGACAGGCTCTTTTCCTATTCTGCATTCTATTATTGATTTAGCATTGTTTTCCACTGTTACACTGCAGTTTTTTTTTTCTCATTTCAGTAGAATCTATGCATTTCTCAGCACACACGCTTGCTTCATGAGCAGAAACCTGCTTATAACCCTTCTATTGCACATTCTCACATACCTGTGTTGTTGGGCACTGTAGGTTTATGAGAACCACAGGACTGGCACATTTCAGAATGTTGAAGTAGAATAATATGGCTTTGTTCCTAAATAATAATAATGACAATAAAAAAGATACTAAAGGTTAATGTGGTACTGTAGTTCTCTTTCTTAGTTCCTGTCCATCCTAAAGTGGGGTGTAAATAGCAAAGAAATCCACTACTGAAGCACTTCAATCTGCATCTTTCAAAACTGGCATAGGTATCAAGCATTGCCATTGCTGTACAAAACATGACAGACATGACAAACATGTACAAATATTTTAGTAACACTTTTTTTTTTTTTTTTTTTTTTTAATACACTGTTACCACTGGGTGGTAGCAAAGACTAGAAGCAACTGGGATTGTCTAGTTTTTACTATGCCTTTCTTCAAGTATAATTACAATACGCTTGTAACTGTGAACATCTTTCATCTTGCATTGCAACTACACACCCAACGTGTAATTAGTGTGTAGTACTCCAGTGCAATTACAGTGTAGTTTGTGGCACTTAATGAAAAGTGATTTGATAATCTCAACTATGTTCATCACTAGAGAAGGACACCATTTCAAATATTACACCAGGAAGGGGTCTGGGGGATTTTCTTTCATTGTTCTGAAGCAATTCTCTAGCTTTTAGCTTGTTTTAAATTGTTTCTTGGCAAGCAGTGCATTCATTCAAGTTCTGTTCCCTATTCGGTGGGTGTCAGCTAATCCATCACCAAATCCACATGTGAAGTGAGTTTGGTATCACAAATATGATAATATTTAAAAAACTTTTTTTTAATCCAAGCTTAGAAATCACATGTATTTGGCCTCTGCCCACCATATGCAGTCTCTGCCTGGGAGAGCTGTGTGTCCATCAAGCACACACTACAGAATTTATCAGAAAAGCAGCAGAAAATAAACTAAGAAGTTCCTGATGCGTGGAAGAACCTTACTGTTACCTTACAGAATGAATCAGCCTGATATTTTTTTTTTTTACTGTTTTCTATTTAATGTAAGGTTAGTCCAGCCCTGGCTCATTACTGAAAGACAAAGGTATCAAAATAAAGATCAGCTTTGAGGTAATTACCCAAAAGCTACAAACAATGCAAACTACTTTAAAGGCAAGACATTTAAACCAAAATCTCTAATTAGCTTGGGTTGCATTATAAATGAACATTTTTACTGGAACTATTTATCAGAAAGCAAATTGCATCACATTTGTAATGTACAAAGTGTATTTTAAATGGCTGTTCTCACATACAACTATGATGCTGTGATCACAGCTCATTAATGTAACTTTTTTCTTAGTTCCCAGAGCTATGGGTATAACACTAAACTATATCTACTATACTGTGCATCACAACCCAAGACGAATTCAGCTTCTTATGTACAACATACTGTGACTAAGTAATTAATACACTGCTTGTCTGTTTACCACATACATCCATATTACTTATTACACATGTTGGAAAAAAAAGCCCTTTAAAACGTCAATACTGTAGTGCAGCACACCACAAATAACTTTAGATATACGATGGCTTATTAAGATGCAGATTAAAGGATGGTCCTTCCCTGTAACTTTAAATAGAATAGTTATCATTTTGATTTGCAAATCCAAATGCTAACAAGGGCGCTGGAACAAGGGTGCTGGGGGCGCTGCAGCACCCCCTTGGCTTTGCACGGCTTCCATCATATACAGGGGTTACAGTTTTGTTCAATGGCTTTTAGCACCAGTTAAAAATTGTTCCAGTGCCACTGAATGCTAATTCGGTTTCATAAACCTAATGGAACACAAGCTCATGTGTGGTCATTAAGCAAGGGTGAATAAACCAGTTTCAGCTCAGCACTGAATTGCAGCATGATCTGACAAGCAGTGCATTCATTTTTAGACTGAAGTTCTGTTCACTACTCGGTGGGTGTCAGCTAATCCATCACCTTCAAGCTCTGTCAACTCCAATACTGAGAATTTTATTGTAAAGCTTTCAAAAGTTTAGTCAATCTGCTTTCAGCTAAAGCATTGAACCATTTTAACAGGTACTGTAATATTTCTCAGTAAAACCACTTAGGTTCTTAACACTCCCGGCTGATCGGTTCATATTTTCCAAAGATCATGCTAACCTAATTAGCATTACTGGGGAGTTGTAGCCTGGAACCAACTCTCCAGTAGTGTTGTTGAAGCTGATACCCTGGGATCCTTCAAGAAGCTGCTTGATGAGATTCTGGGATCAATAAGCTTTTAACGACCGAAGGAGCAAGATGGGCCGAATGGCCTCCTCTCATTTGTAAACTTTCTTACGTTCTTATTTCTTTACACCCACGCATAAAAATAGACAGATCACAGGGCAATCTAAACAACATCCATAATGTAATGAGATGTGAGAACACTGGCATCGCCTGTATATTGCATTTACTACTTACTATAGCTATATATACATACACATTTGATACACAGCATTCAATGTTGCAATACTGCGCTCCTTAACAACATGCAGTTTGTATGTATCTAGTAAAGGAAGCCTCGAGCATCTTACAGCTCTAATACTGGTGAAAATGACATTATGCATTCCTGTGGGACATGCAGTGGCCACTACTGTCTGTGAAACTGTCAGACTCTTTAGTCTCAACAAGGTAATCACGTCCATGTGGGAGGACTGGCTGCAGCTGCCAATTACTCCATATGAGTACATGACAGCATCATCACAGCTTCAGGTGCTGACCTGAAGACAATTTAAAGTGGAATCGCTTCACTGCGCGAAATGGTAATGCAGTTGATGTTTTATGTTCCTGCTGCATTCTTATTTAAGGAAAACAAAATATCAAAATATAGTGCTAGGTTTCTAACATCCTCCAGGCAAATGAAACAAACAAGGCACTGTTCTCTAGCGAGGTATCTTACTGCTGACGGCTACAGTTATAGAACCTAAAGAGTGACTTGCCACCTGCTGTTAACAGTTTACCACAGTGAATCTGCACAGTAGCTTAACATTGACTTTTACTCACGCGTTTGAAGTGCCTTGCTGGCTGCAGAACTGCCCATAGCTGTCAGTAGGGTAAATAACTTTCCTTGGGTCTCCATGCATCCAGGCTACAAAGAAAGAGAAGTTCAAGATTGTGTAAAACCTGAATTGATCAAGTCTTCAATATAAATTGATTGCAGGATTTATTTTTTGAATGAGGACACGCTCAGTTATGTCCCCTTTTTAACCTCTGCAAGAAGGGAGAAAGGGAGTATTGATTTCTTTTTTAAAGCAGGCCATTTCTTAATGAAATAAAATGCAAGGATTAGGTCCTCTACAGAAAAATAAAACTTGGTTTGAAGCTTGGAGCCAGCATGCCTGGGAGGATGAGTCATCAAATCAAGCTGGGAACAAGCCATCGAAAATGTTGTTGAACTCACTGTTGTTTGGTTAAGTGATGAGATTTCCTAGAATAACACTAATAAATTATTTCAATAGTAAGACCACTTGAGACTAAAACGATGAACATCTGCTTAGTTCACTCTGCATTCTGGTAGTGCTTTAATGGAAAAAAAACATATTGTATACTGCTAGTAAAAGAGTTGCAAGTGTAGCAGCTATTGTTGTGTGATGCATTATTGTTATGGTAAAAAGCGCTTGTGAATCTAACCCAATTTCAGACATTTTTCCAATAAACTGACCCTTAATGCAAAGAAATAAAAGTACACAATGTAATCAGCGCCACCAAATAAATACAATAACACAGCTAAAAGCGTCCACACTTTAATAATGAAAATACAGTTTTCATATTTATTAGTAAGCTGGACAAACGCTGGTAGAAATGCATCAGAGTTGGCTTTCGTTCACTGTCTACTCTACCTCGTAATTAACCCTTTAAAGTGCAAGGGACATAGTCCCACAAATAAAATAATGCTAACTTTCTTATTTTTGCAATTTACTGACAGGTTGGATCTGGTCGTCCAAATTGTCCATTTCTTTGTGATACTTGAGTCACTCTGAAAATGTATTTTAAGAAGAAACCATCTGAACAAGTATATTTTTCGCATTTGGACCAGCATAACTGCTTTTAAAATGCAATCCACAACAATTTCTTTTTTAAAAAATACATTTATCAACCATACACTGTATGCCACAGAATGCAGAATATTTCATAAGCACCTAACACACAATAAAGTTGCATTAAATTCTTTCTCAACCACCAAACTAGAACAATCCAGATTTAATCGCTTTTCAAGCACTTTGCATTACTATAAAGGATCAGGGAAAGGAAAGAACAGTTAAGTGCTGCTAATAGAAAGGTGACAAATGAACACAACAAAGGTGACAAAATGTTCTCATACCGTCGCACACTTGTTAAAAGTTCTTTTTAGAATATACATCACTGCCCTACCGCCTCTCTGCAATGGAACTCTATACAAGACTAGACTGCTTTACAGTATATTTTAACAGGATCAGTAGCAACATACTCTGTACACCCCCACAATTAATTTAATTAAAAGGGCATCGAAGTGATGAGCCTTGTTACTGCACAGCCTGTCAGTACTGCACCTCCTGATGGCACTAATGTTCCAGAAAAAACACACAGGGAAACCTGCTGCGGTGGCTAATTACTGGCTCTTTGCATGAGTTGTTGCATGAGTCACTGTTGCAGGATCTATGCAGGCGGTATATCAGTGTTTTCATTCATCATATATGACTTTTCCATATGTCCCCTAAATGGAGCGGCTCCGTTGAAAGCCGCTTTGAACTGGTGGAGGAATGAGATGGGAGAAATTCCTGCACAGCCTTAGATATAAAATATTAAGACTAGCTCCCTATGCAATTTCCTGCAGATCTCAGAGATCCTGATCTCTTTTTTCTATTTTCACTGCCTAAGAATCAGATGCCAATTGCAAGTGATGTTCTTCAATCTGAGTTGCTGCTCTTTTATCTTCGCACAATCTTGTTTTTAAGTATAGATCACTATGCTGCCTTCACGATTCCCAAACCCCGCACAGGTTCAGACTTCTTGCAGTTTAAAAATTCAGAGACTTGAGGCCTGCTTTCTATATATACCATAATCCCTGATGTGTTAAATGTGGGCCGTGAGCTGTGAATTTTTAAACTGAATACTTAT
The DNA here is from genome assembly GCF_017654505.1 of Polyodon spathula. Classification (NCBI taxonomy): domain Eukaryota; kingdom Metazoa; phylum Chordata; class Actinopteri; order Acipenseriformes; family Polyodontidae; genus Polyodon; species Polyodon spathula. The sequence goes on from NC_054551.1 coordinate 29,539,703, forward strand.
AGGTAGATTGACTTTCTAGATTCTTAGCAACATGCATCGCCAACGCCCACTGTGTTCTCCAAGTCAGCTTGACAGTTTCATAGATAAATTAAGGCATTGTTTCTATCGTGTTTCAAAATCTAATTTGTACATTAAGGTTTACCAAGGAAAAAACAAGTTACTCAATTTTCTCCTTCATCCACCTGCTTTCAAAAGCAAAAAATAACACATCCACCCAACTTGTAAAAGAAAAACCAAAACGCAATTTAACAGCTGTCACTATGCCAAATTAAAATATTGTTTCAAACAAATGTTATTATCATATACATAGATTCTGTATGTACACACAGTCTTCTATTGATGCCATTAATTTCACAACTACATAGTGTTCTACTAATCTAAAATAAATCCACACATAAAGTTTGATAATGTCAAGGTGATGAGGCACTGGTCTGGAACTGTTTTGTAAGGCTCTGTGTAAATTGCATATCCTTCACATGACTGAATCATTTAAAATTGCAAACTACACCCCTGGCATGTATTCTGTAATATATCAAAGCTGCAACTCCCAGTTTCAGGCCTGTATCAGTAACCATGAGCAAGACAGCAGATGTGATTGTTTGAAAGAGACAGGAGTGCAGTTCGCAGGCTCTTCTGTATCTGAGACTGCACAAACGACTGCTTCACAAAGAACAGCCTCTGTCAACTGTGGAGCATTCTGGAGTACAAATCAGCTTAACTTCCCCTCAAGCAATTATACAGAAATCTTCCATGAATGGCCACACATCCCCCTAGAATAATATACACACCTTAAAGAACATTTAAACAGTGCCCATGGTTGACAGGGTTAGGGCAGGTGATTTTAATATTTTGTATAACCCTGGTAGAGTACACAATGCTTTAAATCTCCTTTACTCACCCACAGTTCCCAATGCAATATAGCCCAGGATGACAACAACAAAGATCACACAGCAGACAACATCTGTACAGTGCCTACGGACAAGAAAACAGAAAATCCAGTTAACGGTTTAAAACCTAGCAATTATTATTATTGTTATTATTATTATTATTATTATTATTATTATTATTATTATTATTAATTTGGCAGGCGCCTTTATCCAATGCACAGGCTTGTACCTATTCAGATTTACACACCTGCCCTTAAATCATTTACACGCTACATGATTCAAGCTAAACTGACAGACTGCAGCATTTCTATTTGCAACATGGTTACAGTCTAACTGTAAAAATGGTCTGGTATATAAAATATACTTATCTTACTTTTTTTTTAAAGCCAGAAATATGTTGTTTAAAAAATGTATAATTTCAATCTCAAAAAAAAAAAAAATGTACTCAATATTTTTACCATTTCTGAACTTTCTGACTTATTTTAATTAATGCTGCATTAATTAAGCACAAAATCTCAATACATATCTCCTATATCATCTCACTTATCTCAGTGAGATATACTTCACTTTATAATGAGCTCTGGGTTAAGAGGGCAACCCCCAAACATACAGTAAAATCAAATTTAGTAATACAGGCATGCTGAATTAACATGTTTTATTACAGTTTCATATGCGTGGTTCCTGGGGAAACAAATGTGTGGCATAACGAAAGTGAAGTGTTCATTATGCAACATGATAATCACAGAGAGATACTTTCTGAATGTCTAACAAGACGCATGCAAAAACAGGGAGGTTCCCTTCAGGAGTAAAAGCAGTTCACTTTCCGCAATCGGCAGGAGCGGGAAGGAAGTTTCTGTGCAAGCTGCTGCTGCACAGCCATCCTATCATCATTGCAGATGTATTCTTATTATCTTGTCTGTAGTCAAAGTCAAATTCAGGTGTTTAAGAAGCTTTTAAAGAATCACAGAAGGCTGAATGCTTTTCTTTTCTGGCTTCCTAGGTAGAAAGAAAAAAAATGCTCAATGTATGTTAAATATAAATATGCAATACTTTTTTCATTATGAACTGCCGCTCATTTTATACTTGCATATAAATAATACAATATACTAAAGTGAATATGTTTTTGAACAGTGCTCTGTGTCCCATTACTTTTTAGACGATATTGAATACTCTATACGGTAAACCCCTTTATATCCTTTGTGTGAAAAGTGGTATTCATCTCATACATGAGGTAAAAAATTCAGAATGGCTGTTCAATATGGTTTAACCTTAACTGTCTGTGGCACCAGAAAAGCTGTTCTTGTACACAGCCAGGTATAAAAACCTTGTCAGTCCCGAAGCTAGTCACTGATCCCTAATGATCCCCACATCTAATGTGCCACATCACACAAGTAGATTGCTGTGACTGCAAGCCTTATGATCTCTGCGAGGGACTGGTGTCACGTGATTCAATCTCTATACAGATCAGCTTGCTGAAACTTCAGTCCTGGGTCTCACAATGAGTAATGTAACGCAGGACGATTCTAAACATTCTGAGAGGAGGTGGGAGGATGATAAGCCGACACTAACGACGGTTCGTGCACAATCGAAAGGTTCAGAAACGGTAAAAATGAAAACTTTTAAACAGAAAAGAATATGTGACATCGAAAAGAATCTATTCGTGTGCTATTTACCGAATCCAGCTTAGCTGCCAAATCACACAAGTATATAGACTTGTAAAATAAAAAAAAATATATAATTATTATAAACATGTTTTTGTTTATTTCAGATGAAACATGGACATCCGTTGTCATCATCATGTGAGGTTGCTGTGTAGGCAGTATTCATTTTCAATTTAATCTTACAAATGTTTTTCAATCTGATGATAAATCTCATGATTAATCTGGTTTATTACAACAGCGGTGCTGACAGCACACTATTTACAAAAGTAAGTGACTGTGCACAGTTGTGCTTCCTAGGACTGACACGTTTAGATTCTCTACAGATTTCAGTATGTACTGTATGTGTATATTGATTGTAAAGGGGGAGAAACCCCCCCCCCCCCACCATAATTTATGTAGAGAAAACGAGAACGGGGTTTGCTCTTGCCCATAGAGGAAATTGCATCCTCCTGCTTTTGTTTCTTTCTCCCAACCTTTGTTCTCCCTTCTCCCATCAGATGGAAGTTTAATTAAGATTGTCTTTTTTTAAACTGAAAAACTCAACCCTACTTGTGAGAGTGAGCAGACGAAATATGAATGTTTTTTTTTTTTTTTTAAATCATTATCTTTACAATTCAATCAAAAGCAGCTCAACACTGGCAGCAAATTAAACTAACCCTGAAGAATTAAAATGTAATGTGCTTTCTTATACCAAAAGCCTGGGCTTAGAAGTTAATATACTGTAGCATACATTTTTCAAAATCCAGTAAGCATATTAATATTATGTTCTCATTCACATATTCCTTCTATACACTGCCCTTCACTCACAGTTCTTCTTCAATAGGATGGGGGGGGGGGTGGTGGAAGGGGCATAAAATGAAAAAATGGAGAGATGGGGCAGGCTTGGGAAATGGCTTGATGGCAACTTGAAAAAGGGGTTGTCCAATCAATGTCCTGGAGGGTCATTCTGCTCAAGGTTTAACAGGTAAAATGAGATCCTGAACAAACATAATCACCGGGTTCCTCTTTAAAAGACAGGGAGAGGGCAAGCTCTGGGTTAAACTCTGCAAGGAGCCCTTGGACCAGTTCTTAAGTTTAGAAAGGTTCACTGGAACAGTGATTATTTCAGGGAAAGCTCTGCAGTTTGTTAGGGTTTTGGTTTTTTTTTTTGTAATTACTGTCTTTAATACCTAATATTTTTCAAGAAAACTTGGATGAGATGAAAGCCCAGGTTTGTGAAAGTTATTCTTGAAAGTGGCACGACCAATTGGCTCTGTCATTTTGTAATGCTCTGCCTGTTTCCATTAACGCATCCACAGGCCACTGGGCCCTCAGGGCTGTACAAGCATTTAGCACATCACTGGGTAGGGTTAGCAGTGCGAGATACCCGTTTCATGGGTTAAATATTCTTTTTGAACACTAACAGGTTGAGTGGTAAAGTAGGGGTTATAATTACATCAAAGCAACACTTTAACACTCCTTTTAGAAAAACACAATTTTTGGTCGCTTTAAAAAGTGGAAAAGTGGAAATGTAAGTTTGGGACTCTCTGGCTCTTCACCCTAAGACCAAAAATACAGGCTTGGAAATGAGTTCAGAGAAATGGCTGCAAGAAGTATTGCTGACATAAAAAGCCAATAAAAAAAACCTTCCCATGCAAAAACAGTAACAACATAGAGTAAACACAGCACATAAAACAAAATGTTATCAAAACAGAAATAAATCTTATCCACCAAAACAGGAAGGCGCACTTCCACTAGCTTTTTAACTTGGACTCATCATTGTTAACATACACTCCTCTCCAAGTGATAGCTTCAGTGCATTTTCCCCCTAAATGAAATATAATTAGGAGACTGATTGTTTGAATTCGAAGCAGACTTCCCTGTCCTTGAGTCACCAAGCCAAACGTTCCTTTCGAAAGCAGCGTGATTAATTGTCCTTCAGCTCCAGGGATCAGGATATACTAACGATCAGGCACCAGGTCCTGGCCAGCAGTAAGGAATCACAAACTGGCTAATATTCATCAGCTGTTGTTGCTGGCACTGTTCACTGTGACTTTACCCTCAGGACAAACACTCCTGATCTTTACTCGGAGCTCGCAATAAACAGATTTCCTCTGAGGAACAAAATCGATCATCTCCATTGTACTGCATTCCTACAGCACCTTCATTAATCTCTATCATTCAGACCATGGGAAAGACAAGCAGTTTGATATGAAATAAAAGTGTCTGTGATCCAGAACTGTGCTTTCATACCATGGTAATTCCTTTTTTCATTGATGGTGCACACAGTATTTACTTCCATGTTTTGGCTGCAATTCCCTGATTGCAGCACATTACATAACAATGAAAGAACTGCTTGCATGTGTAAAATCACAAAGACGGTGCAACAGATTAATAAAAACAAAACAAAACAGTCCATCTGCAGTACAGTATGGTATAACTACAACAAAACTTGCAATATGATGGTTATCTACTTCCTGTAGTTCTGAATCAATTTATTGTGCTTTTATAGCATTTACTTTTCAGATGACAACATACTGCCAGTCCTTTCATTTCTTTGTGAAAAGAATGGTTCTAATGAATTGTTAGACAAACATTTTGTTTTCCGTTAGCAAGCATCTGATTCACTTTTACCACCAATATTCCCTGTGAAAGCCGTAAGGCGTGAATTAAATAATCAGATTGTGTTTTTTTTGTTTTGGACACAGTGTTGTTTGTTATATGTTTTTCACCCCTGATATGCAGTACATGCATACATAACAACAACAAGGTTAGGCTTATCACAAACTGAAAATCAATTGGGAATCAAGTTTTGGCTATGTAGCCTTTTCAGAAATACACTGAAAAAATGCTTTGCCATCCCATTTATAACCCTGATCCTTTGTAGTCTGCATACTGTCTCAACATCCCGCCTTGTCCAGGTTTAAATACAGAATGATGAAACTGAAGGGCTAGTTTTTTACAGCATCTATGTGGAAGTTTCTTTCAAGGACCTCAACGATCACGGTAAGGGGAGCCCTATAACTGGGAAACTACCCCAAACCAGTGTGATTCTGTCCAGTCCAGACCTTGTTCTACAGTTTAGGGTTAAAAGATTAGTCAGTTATGCAGAGCCCAAGTCCAGTTCCAATGGGACTCCTCAGCAATACTAGTGCAGATTTAACAAAGTCTTTATGTCCGAGTGTGCTACTGCTGTACTTGTTTCGCTTGATTCTCCTTGCACGAAGAATAGTGCATTGTAAAGCAATGGTCTCATTTTGACCTCCTGACCACTCAGTCAGGTCCACTAAATGATCCCTCCATCCTCATAGAAAATGCAGCATAGCACCTAACAAAAACACAGTTTTTTGTAAATGATCTAACATAGGTACTAAATAAAGCTGTCTCATATATAGGATTTAACAGAGCTGTGAGCCAACCACAGTGCTAGAGTTAGTATAAAAGTGAGGGACTGTAAATCCTAGCATTCAAGTAACACGCTTGATGGATGTAAGAAGAATAAAGACAGATAGGAAAAGCCATGAAGTTGGGAAGTAAAATAGTCAGGGGCCTTGAGTGAGGCAGACTAACTGGAGCTGACTAGGGAGGTAATAACAGTTTAGCAGGGAAGCACAGCTAGCCCAGCAGACAGGCGCTAGGGCTCTGAAATTGCCAGATAAGTTCAACATTTATTTGCTCAGTTTGTTACTAAAACATGTCAACTGAATTGGGCCCTATGGGCTCGACTTTTCACTGTCTCTGATTGGGCTGTAATTAAAATGGCTGTATTTAAAAATAACCCACTTTTATAACAATATAAACTTAAATGTAATTGGACAAGGGGAAAATGAAGCAGTCACAATTACAGAACGATTCATTATAGTGTTCGAATTTGAAAAATAGGGCTCTACAAATTAAAGGGGGATTACCTTTACAGAGATACTAAAAGAAACAAAAATTCAAGTGGTAAGTAGTGCACAGGTGTACAGCAGGTGCAGTAATCAAACAATGAAAGTAAGACAACAAAGTACAGGTGAAACGGTTTCTGTTTTATTTTGTAAATCTGATGACCAAACAGTAAACAATAGGAGGGCTGGCGACATACAGCGATGCTTATTGCGCAGTGGATAATTATGGGATGCAGTCGCCATTTCGTGGTGAAGTACAAGTTATCCATGATACAATGTGCAGTGTTGTCTATTTTTAGTGCTGGCCCTAAGCGACAGCTCCGGATCGTGTTATCTGTCTAATCCAATAACAAACAATAGACAGACAAAACAAACGAAACACTCACGATTCTCTAGAATCAAAACACGAGTCCCTCTGGTTTCAGCGTAACCATAATAAGGGACAGATCACATCACTACGTCCCCTTTATATACCATCAACCATGACCCATTGGTTAACGAGCGCACCCGCTCCTCCAATCCGTGGATGCCACGTTGTTAACCTTCCGGGTCTATGATTTAGTGTGCTGTAGCTCCGCCCCCATTCTAGATGGCCGACTTCCGTCAAACCCTGGGAATGAATTGTCGGGCCATCCAGTCCATGGTACTCTGTTCCCGTTACACAGCGCCCTTGCAGGTCAGGAGGGTGATCCAACACCAAGAATCATTCTTTCTCTTTTACACAAACGTTTAAAAAAAGACTTTTAGTCAAAATGTTTGCCATTGAATTTAAGTTTCTTTTAATATTTGTAAATCTGGCACTAGTGAATGGTCAATAGTTACGGAGGAGGTTTTAAAAAATAATTGAATGTTACAATGCTACTCTACTGTGTACATTGTGCACATTACTGTGGAAGACTTTAGTGTTGTAAAAATGAACAATCACTTTGTAACACAACTTTAATATACTCAAAGGCAAAATAATACAAAAACAGGATTGCTTTAGGACTTGCTGAATGAAATAGTTCATGACAATGGTCATACATAAGCACTTAAAAGGACAATTATGCTAATTATATATTTTTTTAGTATACAGCGGATAGACATGAGAACCCCTGATCATTAAAAAATCACCCTGACAGAATAAAACATAATGAGCTCTCCCCCTAAGACGCTAAATCTGCTCTGCCACAGAGAACACAATCCAGCCACGCTCACGGCTCCTGCTGAGAATCAAAATGAAACCAGCCTGGAGCGCAGCGTATTGATCCAGAACAGCAAGAGAAGATAGGGACCAAGAGGCAGAAACATGTGTTAAAGAATTCTCAGCAAGAACAAAATGCCTCTGAGCATAAAAGTCAATTTTCACTTGCTGATTGTTTTTCAGTGACCCTGGATTCTCCCTAACCTTGAGCTTCACTACATTGCAGGTTCCCTTCTGCGTAATGCAAGCAAAGGTTTGTTACAAACATAGGCAAATTCTAAAACGTATATGGAAAACAAGCGCAGTTATGTTGCAATGGGAACATATTAGATTGGGATCACAGCAACACAGAGCATTCAGACAGCGGTTCCTCTGTACTGTGTTGTGCTGTTCCGGTAACAGCAATCTGAGACTCAATACTCAGTTTTTTTTTATATTCAGTTAAGTGCACAGGAGCCAAAGCTATTGAAGAACAATGAAAAATTGCGGCATGCTAGCACTTTAAATGCTGTATTTTTCAATATAGCTTATATTGATCATAGGGCATCATATGTCTTCCTATGACAGTATCCTGCTCCAGTAATAGCAGGTCAGTAGTGTTATGTTATAGTTTTCATTGCAGTCGACACATCTGGATCGAACTACATATTCTGACAGTTATGGTCATCATTTATGCTATTGACTAAATCTTGATTTTTCTTTTTTTATGCAGTGAAGTGCAACATAATTCATGGCTTTAACTTACACTAAAGACACAGAACAAATAAACTCCAGTTCTTCACAGCTCGAATGATAAGGTCAGGTAGAGGAATATTCATTTGTGACACACCAATATCATATCTGCCCAGTTATTTAACCCTGATTTTCTCCCCAATGTAGATAATTATGTTCCCTCCCCACATAGTTCAGGAGAAGTGAAGGTTTTCAGCGGGCATCCTAAGATGCTTTTTAAAGGGCCAGACCCTCATGAGAGGGGGCACCAATATGATATCTTAACCTAGAGGATCAGCCCTTTACATGGTAATGCCAATCACAGGAACTTCCTAAAGCCTCTTCCAATACAATGAGAGTTAGAAAATATTACCACCATAATGTGGGCATTTGAAAAGAGTATTGCTAGCTTCTGTTTTTTTTTTTTTCATGGTGATGGCATTTTTTTGTAAAATGCAGCAAAATTATGACATTTATGATGCTAGAGTAGCAGAAAAGTACTGCTGTTAAATATCATATAAAAGTCAAGCTCTGCCGTCCCAGCAAAGTATATAATTTTATACCGTGCCTTTCCCTTGAAACAGTGGTTGGTACACTGTAACAGCCAGTGGCCCTGGACTATAAAAGGACTGCTATATAATTTAAACCTTTTAGAAGCATCCTCACCCATGAATCTGACATTTGTAGATTTGACACGTTTGTAGATTCGTCCGTTAATAAATGCTCTGGGTGAATCCGCAATTTGAATAGCATCTGCTGCCTTTCAACCAGGCATTGCATGCCTGAACTGCAATCTTTAACTCTGATAGTGATTTTAGGATTAGGATTAAGTTAAATTAAAGATTTAATTTAAATTAAATTTATTTAAGTTAAATTAAAGATTTAATTTAAATTAAAGATTTATAAATAATACATATCTTAATACAACCAACTGTTGGCAATAAAATAAACTTTGGTACAGTATTTACCCAAAAATATACAAACATTTAAAGTAACTTCAACACCCATCCACCATGCTACTTTGTGCATGTCTCAATGGTGATGAATAGAATAACCAGCATTATTACAAACCCTTATTCTAAAAGATAAAGAGGATCCAGCTTTTAAATGAGTGGAATCTCTAAACCCTGTCCCAAAAGAGGCCAAACAGAAACTACAGCTAGGGCCAAAAGATTTGCATCCCCTAGAATTCTAGGATTGAGAATAAAACATAAATAAATAAACTATATGAAAATAATTTTGATCTCTTATTTAACATCATGTAATCAAAGAAACTACAAAATGATATTGCAAAAGTTTACTGGAAGCCATAATAGTAGTACAGTATTTCATGTTAGATGTTTAAATGTCCCGTTTTTGTCAGTTTATGCGTTAAGTGTATGGGAAAACTACAAACCAGTATGTAATTCAATATGTTACCGTAACAGTGTTCCGCTAGTTTCATTCGAAGCAAAATGTATAAATTCTATAGGGTGATGCAAAAGTGTTGGCCATAGTGTGTGTGTGTGTATGTGTGTGTGTGTGTGTGTGTGTGTGTGTATACACACACACACACACACACATATATATATATATATATATATATTAAAAACCCAGAGAAGATCCATGTACTCTAGCTGATTGCCTGATGAGGTTATCATCTTAAACATATTACAGCACTACAAAAATAAATGTCTTTCCTAGTTTAAGTGAAGAGGTGGATGACTGAAGCATTCCCGTGTATCTAAGCAATATGCATCAAACTGACAACTCTCCAGGAAGGAAGTACGAGTTTGCCTCAGAAGCCCAGATTGAGAACGGGGAACAGTTTTCCAGGCCACGTAGCACTTACTTCAGATCTAGCAGCGTTACGTCCAGGGACTATGCACAATAAAGAGGTTCTTCAGCAGCACCGGAGGAATCCGAATCAGTTTGACTCCCTCATTTTACCAAACAGGACGTCAACAGGGACCTACAGACTCTCCGTATAACATGGCTCACTAGTGTCCAGGGAAAAACACGTTACAGAAGTAAAGGGGTTAATAATAGCTTTTCCAACTGGAAAAACCCTGGGGGAATAAACCTATTCATCTATCCATCTGTCTGAATATGCTAAACAGACAAGAAACAAATAAAAGGGTATGTTTAACTTTATATACAGTATCTCCTCAATTGTTAGGGCAACTATACATTTATTTAAAAGTGCTAAACCAGGATCAACTTTCAAAACGAATATAAATTGATCAAGTAGAGGCTGTAGTTAGTATAACATGAGATTATGAGGTATGGTATACAGGTCACATAGAGAGCATACACACTAGCAAGACATAGTAAGGTAAAATTACTGCACATGGCCAAACAATAACCAAAAAGTACATATCCAATTACAAATTCACTTGATATCTGTCACTGTGGCACAGAATCGTATGCCTTTGCCAGTTATCTAGCTGGAACGTCAAGCATTTTGACAGAATGTTCCCTGAATGATTCTCTGAGGGCAAGGTACGTGCAATGATAAGCGGTGCAATAGCAAGCTGACAATAGGTGACTGTGTAATCCTAAAATACTACAGAATCTGTTAATTAAAAGACCAAAGTGGTATAACCAAGAGTTAAGATTATCTCTGCAGGAATTTGACTAGTGAGCGATTTGATGAAAAATGACTCCAAGAGCTTTTTCTTTGATTTATAGTAGTCTAATAAATGACCTTTTATGCGCTCTGGAAGACAATGCAAGCTGAACCATGGTGGTTGGGATTGTGATTTGTCAGAGGCACAAGAGCAGTTTTACTATTTGTCAAATAACATGTTGTTTATTTATTTATAGATTGCATTTAGGGGAGCCTCTACTTCACCCAGTCTTACCAGTACAGCAGTAAGTAACACTAAAACGGGAAAATAAACCCCTCGACGAGAAGTCTTTTTCAATTTTGTGTTCTAATAATTCTCCTACGAGAGAGTGTAAAATCAGAAAGTTGTAGTTGGCCCTTTTTTTCCTCCTTGAGTATCTTCTTCACAATGTGGCTCCAGCAATGTGGCCATACACCACAACAGAATGAATATAACCATAGAGGATCCGTCACAATGTTCTTGGGCCGACACTGTGCTTATATCTGCATGCCACCTACAACCTAGCTGTGCCTTTTCTGCAGCAAACAACTGATGCATGCATTTCACAAGCTGGCTGTACTCCTTTTATTTGCATGACAATAAATCTGTACTACACAGTTTCGCTGTGCTGTATACTACGCGATACAACTGGTTTAGTCTCAATGGTCAACCTCCATTTCCACTATCAGGCAAATAGATTCCTTTCACCTGCCACTCTACATATCAGACGCTAGCAAGTAGCAATATACCAGTTACTTCTACCACATCTTTATGAAACGAGGGCTGAACACAGGGCTGTAAGCTGCAACAAATTCACACCTCTATCGAGAAGGTCACCTTAGAATATGTGCTGCTCATTGTGTGCAAATTATAAGGCAGTGTTAATAATTTATCACCCAAGTTTCTATAAACAGAAGTCATTTTCTGATTTATAGCTTGGTTGAGATCATACTGACCTCACTTATAAATCTGTGATGAGGATATTAAGCTTTGGCTGCTACAACAAAGAGAATTTCCTAAAGTGGTGCAGAAGCTCTCTCCCTGCAATTCATAAGACAGCTCCTGCAGCTATGCCAGGTCACGGAACAACAGTGTTCACACCATGCAAGGAGTTCAGATATCACTGCTACATACTTAAGACCCTTTTAATAATGTCATAGTTAATAAAACCGAGCCAATGGAATGACAAGGAATTAATTGAGAATTTCCAATCTGGATTTTAAAAAAAAAAAAAAAAAAAAAAAAAAAAAAAAACACAAAAATCATTAATTTAGATCCTTGTGATTCATTCAGTATCTTGTTTCCAGGTTTAATATGTTATGTGATAGAGCACTAATTTCTAAATACTGTTTAGGTTGATGATGGTTCTTATTATAAGATTCAATTTTATTATACTGTCTTAGATCTAAACAATCAGCATCCTTAATGAGGTGTTTCTTTTTTTAAACGGTTCTGATCCTTGCAGGAATATATAGCTAGCTCTATAAATGTGGGATTCCTGTTCTTTATGCATTGCTGTTGCTTGATCCATACATCACAACCAGCAGACCTTACACTGCAATAAAACCCCTTAGGGAGGTGAACACACACAGTGAATAACCTGGTTCTATCAAGCTTACATCCCTCTTATCCATATTAAAAAAAAAAAAAAAAAAAACATTTACAAAATGTAAGTCTTTCCCAATGTCTTCTAGGATTATTTCTTCTCAGATCTAGTGTATCTTGTGACGCCATAGGTATTTCATCCATATAGATACTGAGAAAGAAAATGCTTGTCGGTTAATTTCTAAGTCACCTCTGTTACTGCATAGATTCCACATCAAAGCAGAACCTGCAAGAAAAGACTACGAGATCATTCTGTTGTGCTGTACTGTTCACCTGTAGAGAATGTCACTGTTTTCTAGATTTGACAGTTTGCAAACTTCAGTAAAACATTTGTAACTGCTGCTGACTTGCACTGTTACTGCAGTGGGAGTTATATTTGTAGTACCCACGCAACAAATATGTTGCCACCCATATCGCTACCTAAATCTTTTGTGAGTTTTGATTTAGTCCAGCAATGGTAAGATCATTTAAAAGTCACTTGCAAAAGCCACCTGACTCCCTAATTGCCACTAATAACCATTGCTCTGAGGGTGTCTTGCAGTTTTTGCTGCTCTCCACAGCACTATTACTGGTCTGTGATTTTTCTCATGCCTAAAGGCAGCAAAGTTCTTTGATTCATTTTAAGAGAGTTGTGTTTTACCATGATGCCTTGAAGATACTTGGCATAACTTTAAAAAATAAAAACCCCACCCTCCTGACAAGAAATCCTTAATAAAGATTTTTGACAATCTACTAACCCACACTGTACAGCAGAAGATTTATTTAGGGTTGTTTTTTTTTTTCCTGTGGTGTGTTTTATTATTCTCTTGAGCATAGTCCTTTTTAATCTCCATGTGTTCAATTTAGTTCCATTCATCTCCATGACTACCCAGTTAGAGATTCCAACACTGGTTTTAAGCTGGTTTTTGTTTTGTATGGAGCCCACTGAGTATGAAACTGGAAAGAAACCAGTGAAGTAATCGTTAGTAAACCAGTAGTTACTTTAATATACAGAAAGCTTCACTGGTACGCAGCTATAAATTGCTTCCCCGCTGCTATACTAAACTGTGCTCTTTGTTTCCCGCGCCTGGATTTGTTCCTGCAGTCTTCAAGTATGCCAAATAGGTTAGTGGCTCAGTCAGGAAGCCTTTTACATGCTGCCACATACCTGTGAAGCACACTTGGCAAGCGTTAGTGAAAGAGTGTAAGGATAACAAAACTCTGCTTAAAAGAAAAGCGTTTGAAACCAAAAATAAATAGCATGAGTAGAGTGGAATAAAAAGAATCCTATTTCCTATTTCAAGGCACAGTATAAAGAGGATTTCCAGCTACAAAATAACAAGACAAACGTGTAATACCTGTTGTGGATAGGCCCTTTGAATGCAGGGTCGAACTTGCGAGGTTCACCTGTAAGCAACAAAACAAACAGGTAAGCCTGCTGTGCAGAACAACACTGACAAACAGCAGTGTGCAAAGAGCAGCTTACAAGAAGAACACAGATGGCTACAGAAAGCTTGAAAGGCACTCCTGGGGTTTCCATGAAAAACAGAACACCTGGGGACATCAAGCCCCCTGTTCCCCATTGAAGCAGTACATTGCTTTGACATCAATTTTTATCTAAACCACTGATATTGGATATACTGTCTGCTTAAACACATAGCTCCACAGGATTTATCGATGATGAATCCTTACAGGTGTTAGCAGGTATGCCATATTGGCAAACACAGGATCCACTTTCAGTCCAGTATACATCTCATTGTGTGTGAAATACACCAAAAGAATATTTGTAACAGCACTCAGCTGTGTTTTTATAATAATGTCTTTTTTGGGGGGGGGAGTTTGTACTGTCACAACACAATATTACTGTAATGACAATACCAGCTGATTCCCTAGGTAACTGTTGTTTACATCAGCGTACTGTACATCCACAAACAGACAACTCTGTAACCCCAAAAAATAAATTAAAATGCTGGAGTACATGGGACTGTATATTTACTTTGTCAATAATTATTTGGAGCAAGTACATTCTTAGTGGTTTCAACAAGATATTACAGAAAGATCTGTCTTCTCACACTATGAAGAGGGGGGAAATGCTTCTGTAGTGAATGTAATTACCACTTCTGGGATTAAAATTAATCATATACAACAGAGAAGAGAATATTTTTAAAGCGTTACTGTCAAATTTGGAGTGGGGGCTTGAAAAACCTGTACCTCATTCTGAGAAAAATAAAATAAAGATTTTTCCAAGCAAGAAATGTCAATATTTAAACAGTAGTTTACTTATCCCTTTCCCTGTATCACTATCTAAACAAATGTTTGAAGCCATAATGATGTCTACTTGACTTCTGGACTCAAAGTGGATCCTGTGTTTGCCAGTGTGGGATACCTGCTAACATCGGTAAGAACTTCTCACCTGTGAACCCTGTGGAGTTTTGTATAATGCAATGCAATTAAACCAAGTTACTCACATACTCTCTGGACCCATGGATGTCCTGTCATCCAGAGAGTCTAAAGAATAGCTTTTTACCACATTGTGAGTATGTGTTCTCTGTAATATTGTTTTAAAAATAATGAATGCAGTTTAAGTACTGCAATAGATGTTTTTGTCCCTTATCACAAGAAAATCTGTATCCATCTTCTTCTCATAATTTTTTAATGACAGGGTTTCAGATTAATAAATGTGGTAATGTTCACCCACAACAGCCCCACTCCCCTCCACCATTGACTTGAGCTAATTAAAATCAGAGTAACAGTCCCAAAGCACAATAGGCAAATATTTTTGATAAAAAGCAAATTAAACAACAACACGATCAAAATCTTGGTTACATCTGCGGTATAGAGAACAAGCATAATCAGCAGAAAACAACTAATGAAGGCATTCTGAAATCACAAAGCAGCTAGGTTTCGAAATACAGGATAACTATCTGAAGTGAATCCAATTAAATAACGAGGTTCCCCACTGACCTTCAGCAAACTGAAGACAGCAAAGACGAAGTACCCACTCAGACAGCATATTTCTAGAGCTATCACAAATAGTAGCTTGGTTAATATGTTGTCTGAAGTTAGAAGTACATTTTGCTACCTGTGGGCATCTGAAGTAATTGATTACTAGAAAGGGGTTCAGGAGAAGGTTTTCTCATCTGCTGAAATTCATACACAGCTGCATTTGTTATTTGTAGAGACCCATAGACCTATAGGCTGGAGAGGCAAAAAAACTCAGTCAGGATTTATTACACCACTCACTACAATATGCTGTGCTCTAAATCTCTAACCCTGAGTACGGTGAACATCTTTTCCTGGTAACCTTGCATACCATTAGTCCTCTGTAACAGAGTATGGTGCTTTTAAATACACTCATGAGGACACCCTGTCTTTATCTCTCAAGTACATATCACATTTAAAAACACATGCTACTGTGGGCCCACACACATACATGCTTCCAGCCTGTGTTACTGCTTCTACTAAACCTTTCTGATAGTACGCAGAAAGAAAAAAAAAAAAAAAAAAAAAAAAAAACCCAGAGACAATTATTACCTTTTAAAATTACCCGGAGAGTATATATTGACTGTGAGCTTTGCAAACCACCTTTGCCGCAGTTCTAATGTACTGTAGTGTGGGCTTGTAGTCCTGGCAAACCTGACAACCAAATCAAACCTGAAGCTGTCACAAACCTGTAAGTCCAGAGGTAAACCTGAATCATGCTCAGAAACGCTTCAGCAGGCACTGACAAGGGGAGCTGTGTACTAACATACAAATGGGAAAGGTGAGGCTTCTTTACGGGATCGGTTTGAAAATTCTGCAGCTCACTTTTAAAAACATGAACACTGCACATGGTCTAGGGCATTTGTTTTTCTGCCGAATGTCAGTCTATACCCCAAAGTAGCTCCCTGGTGTTCATGGAAGCGACTCTTCTCACTGAACTTGCTGTTTGGCTGAGTGTTTCAATGCAGAGCCCCAAGCCTACAGGGCCTGACTCCTGTGCTACTGATTTAGACCAGGGGCTCAGATTAAATCTGTTTGGCCTGGCATACTAGCTGAAGCCTATGTGACATGTCTTTCTTACATTTTATATTAGGCACTAAATGAGAGATGAAGAGCTATATATATATATAAATACTAAAAGAAACTAAAAGTCAATGACCAACGATTTGACGAGAAGTCTTTTTCAATGTCTTCCTCAACGACAAACATTTAACTAGAAGTTGTTTCAGTGTCTTGAATTGAATTTTAGTTTCTTTTAATTCAGCATAGCAGTGTTTAATAGTTATGGATAAAGTGATATATAAAAACACATTGCATTTCTTCTATGCTGGAGCAACATTTAAGTACTGATCACATTTACTGAGCCTATATGGAAGGGGTACATATTTCCAGTATTTCTAATTAGTGCCACAATCAAAGCAATTTTAAACAATCACTTAAGATGAACTTACTAGTGTCATCTTGTAGGGGAGTTCAATAGCAATTTCAATTCACAGCTTTTTGTCTTGTGAATTAATGTGTTGAATTACATATTGCAGCCAGACATTATTTTATTGCCAGCAGTGCTATGAACGGTCAAGTTAGGCAAAGAAACATGGATTGAGCGTGAAATGATTAACACAGCAGATGCTCAGGCTGTTTAATGACCATGCACGGATATAGCTGGAATTTAATTTATTATAATTATTCAATCAATCAAAAGTTTGTTCAAATAAGACCAAGCCAGTCCTGCTGTACTGTATCCAACTATTAAATGGAACTGCAAATGTTTGTAGAATCAGTGTTAACTTTGTAAAGATCTGTCTAAAAAAGAATGCATTAGCTGTTATGTGAGTTGTAAAATGTCCGTGCAGATAGACAGGGTGACCTCCAGTGGCAAGAACAGCACCTGTCGAACACAGATAAACAGTGTGTGCAGCACTGTGTTTAACTGGAACCACCTTCCCTACTGATTTCACGCAACTCAGCTGGTCTGACTTGATACAGCAACAATTCATATTTACTATGTAAATGTCTCATTGGGACCCAATTTTCCAATATTATGGCATAACACAGTCGAGACAAAAATAATACACTGTAGTATTATAAATGTATATATAGGCCTATATGTTTAAATATATGTACATATATCATATACACCTTATAGAATAAACAAATTTTGCTTCATAAAGTTGAATGAAACCTGCTGAATAATGTTACATTAACAATATCAAATTACATACAATTTTGTAGTTTTCCACATACTTAATGAAAGTGAAATGTGACATTTCAAAATCTCTCTTTCAAAAATAAAAATAATACATAAAATATGTCCTATCAACCACAATTCAAAAAGTATTTGTTGGTCAGCATAACATGGGAATATAGCAAAACTGAAAAGAAATACATTTAGGCAAATGTTTCAATGAGCAAAACATATTTCATTACACAAGGAACATAACTCACTTCTGCGAAATTGACTTTATAATTACATGTACTACTACCCAGAGCTGAACATTACAGTAATTCTCTCCTAGCATTACAAAACAACTAATTAAAACAAAATACAGAGCAACTAGTGCACTTAAACCATACTGTTTCAAGGCCACGACTTGCAGCGTTTCTGCACAGTTCAGTTTCAGGAAATCACAGAAATGCTTACCATGCTTCCCATCGTAGTTCCCCTCTCTCTGGGCCATGATATGGTTTCTTGAACTGAGCAGCTGCTGTTGTCTCAGATTATTTTACAGTCCTTATCCCACCTCAAATCAAGTTCAATGTTTTAGGAACAAGTTAACGATTAACCAGCAAAGTGGAAATGCAGGCACTCGGCTGACCAACAGTAGCTCCAAAAGGAGTGGCTTTCTGAAGCAAGGAGCCTCCTGCAATAACTAGCTGAATTTCCAAACCCCAGAATACTGCTGATCATCCCAGCTGCACCTGCACGCAGCTTTCCAAAGAAATAGTGATGCTCTGTACTGGGTATGCTTTCTGTCAGGCTCTTACCAGCAAACAGCCTTGGGAATCTGTCAACGAGAGTTCACTGTTTCTCTGTGTCTCACCACTGAAATATGAAATATGAATGGCACAGGTGAAAATCACCCAGTTTTGCTTTCTCACACAAGAGCGATAGTTCATGAGGCTTGGAGTAATGGACTAGCCTTTCGTTTCACCTACGAGAAGGAGAAGCCTACTGTGTCTGTACAGTAAGAGAGCGGTATTACTAAATAAACCTCAAATAAACCACAAAATGATACTAACAATTTAGTGATTGTTTTTGTTTTTGAACTGTTTCTTCGCATTGAAGACTAAAATAATCTATCTGCAAAGCATATTTTTCACAGGCTACCAGTGTGTGAGATTCTTTGAAACATTACTTCATTGGCTGGCCATAATCCTGTCCTGTAGAGAACCACCAGTTATAGAGTAAGAGAGAAGGTTACAGTATAGGATTTACAATGAATATCCCAACATTAGTATCAATTAATTCCCATGGTTATACTATACCATTTTTTTACCAGGGTTTGGCATGCTTGATTAATATGTTTTACTGTACCTCTCTGGGGGTATATCTACCTTAATTTTTACTGTTATGTATTTTAAGAAGAACTGAACTAACCTTCAAATTATTCACACCGGTCTTTTACAATTTTCATGTCTAGACAGTCCAACAAATTCTGCTCTAAATTCAACAAGACAACAAAATGGAATAAGTCCCTGAGATGAAGTCTGATTTCTTAATGCTGAATTCATTTTGTTAAGTGTGCCATTGGCACACAAAACTTTTTTTAAAAACCCTGCACTTCATAAAAATAATTAAATCTACAAGGATTAAGTCTAAAGGTTAACAAAAGCACCCCAAAAAGACCAACTTGCCTGCATTCAAACAACATCGCACTACAAGTGTGAGAATATGTGTCTCTGAACCCTTAAATCTGCTGTGGACCTCACGATTTCACTTTATTTCCTATACTTTGATTTTTCACACCTAGTTTTTGGTAGCACAATTTTTTAATCCACTAAGGTTAAGAGTATATTTTTACGGTGCTTTATAACAGGAGTTGTACACTTACAAAACCATCCTCTGGAGAGTCAAGGCTTTGATTTTTCATTTATTGAACTACTTAACAACAGGGGGCCACAAACAGTAAAGTCCACTCATCTATCTAGACCACAGTTAAAATGTACATTCCAGTTTATCTGCACAGTAATGACATGGTCATACCATCATATTATGGTATAGTTCCACTGCAGTTAAACTAACTTCCATTTAGGTGTATACAATTATTATACTCTTCACTGACTTTGCCTTTGCACTTGCTTCAAACTTGGCTCTTCATCACAGAACTGTAGTGGGTGAATCTTCAGCTTTTCTGTCCCCTGCATACACAATAACCTTCTATGTGATTATGCGGACATTCCAGGTCATGACAGGAGTCTTTTCAGATGCTCTGACTCAAAGTCGCTGTATCCAGACAGAGGGCCACGGAGGTGGTTTTGTTCTTAGTGACCTCTCACTGATGTGTACAACACAAGCGATCTGAAAAAAAAATCATCATTGCAGCTGTTGCTCCATTAGTCATTATTCTATTTTTTCTTTTTTTTTTCTTTGCGAAATCCCTGTACATCTCGTACCAGGCGGTGGCTGGTGACTACTGACTTTGCCATCCCGGAGATTAATACTGTTAATTCACATTACATACCAGCATATGGCTGTACTAGTTTGTTTTCAGTTGTTTGTTAAATGTACTGCCACAAGCAGCATCATTACAGGCTTGCAAGCAGGTGCTGTTCAATAAGATATTCACTCCCATTCACAGCAAGCTGGGTCAATGCCAGCGATCGACCATGCAGTACGAATCACAAGCTTCTTCTGCTCTAATGCATCATTCATTTCCATGGTCCCACAGCAGTTAAGGCTCCACCAAGTGCCGAAAGCGGATAGTACAGCAGCTCAAGTTCCTTTAGCTAACTATATTCTGGGATATCTGATGTACAGCATCTACATTTTTTAATTAATTAATTTTTTTTAATTTTTTTTTTTTTTTTTTTATGAAGTAAGTAAATAAATACCTTCTAATTTCATGATTGTGTCAACTGCTACTGCAGCTACGCATCAGGAACTGCTCCTCAACGCAGCTTTGTTAAGTTAACCCAGAATAAAACATAATAAAGGCCAGCAGCTTTCTCCCCTTTTGTTCTGCTAAGTCACTGTGGATATGAATTACAGTGCTAGGTCTGGAGCACTGTACTCTCTCAAAGAGCAGCAAAAGCCCTTACTTCATTATGATCTCAAAATGGACCACTGCTTAAACCAGAACAAGTTTACAAGTACATTTTGTGTACGGGATAAACAACGATAAGTGTTGAATCGGTCCAGTTTCACTGTGTGAGAATATGGTTAGCATTGCCTGTGCAATGCTGTACCTGCACTGGAGATGAACAAACCCAATTAATCTGGCAACTCTTATGAGTCCATCAATGGCTGCAGCTCAAGAAGCTTAACGTTGAAGCAGAAGACATGCACACTTCCATACAACAGCTTTTAAAACCAGTGACAAAATCCATGAAAAAAATGCAATGTCATTAGATTGCATTTTGGGTTCCACTGCATTCAATTTGGGAATCTTATCTACACTTGGCTCATGTCCTGGTGAAAGGTTGAATCCCAAAGGAGTTGTTTTTAGGAATCCCCTGATATTGACAATATAAACTTTGTCTTGAAGTAATGTCCAGGACTGGCAGTTAATCCTCATTTTCAATCTGATTAGTAGTCACAGCCTGCATTTATGGCAACTGTGAACTCAATCTGAAATTAGTTTAGACCACTTTATCTTATTACATTAGACTTGAGCCTGAAAGGGCTAGGGAGCTGTGTCATTGTGATCAACTGGGTGGCTGGGATGGTCCTCATACATCCTAGTGTCTTATTATTAAGCCTTCAATTCAACTTGAGAGCCAACAGCTTGAGGATGTAAGGCTTAGCACACCGGGAGACAGATTAGATTAGATCAACCACATGCTATCTTTTTGCACTTGCTAAATAAAAAGTGAACGATACAGAATTTGTGCAGAACTTTTGTGCTGTTTAACAAGCCAGGATCTTGAAGCACTTGATGAAGAGGACACTGTCTTTCAGATAGTTAGCGGTTTTATTGCACTCCTCTAGCCCATACAAGCAGTGTAGCTGTAGTGACTCTGGGGCCCTTTGGAAAAGTCTAAGAAGCAGGTTAAATGTTTTGACATTTGTAGACTGAAAAGAATAGATACATACCATAAGACATGCTTAGCAATTTGCACAGCATGATGCCAATAATAAAAGTTTAAACGCACTACTTAAACAATAGAGTGCTGTTAAGATGGCATTACTCTCTGGTACTGTAAACACACTTGAACAAATAATTAACAGAAAGAAGTATATGTAAATAAAGGAAAATTATATATATATATATATATATATATATACATACACACACACACACACACACACACACACACACACACACACACACACACACACACACACACTGGATTTGCAACAACTGCATCTGTTCCATCAACTGAAAGCCCAGCCAGTGCCTGTCTTGTTATACCTCCCCGAGTCCCACTTGGAAGGACCCCCCCTGACCATTCTGCTGAGATCCTTCACCCTCCTGCCACACACAGCTTGACACATGTCCAGGCCGAATGCTAATCCAACACTGACAGACAGGCCTGGGATTCAATCGGACAGCCTGCATGTGCAGGAGGTCAACACAGCAACACCAGTGTGTCTTGATCCTGATCTTGATCTTGATAATATCACTGTGCGTTGAATCAAACATCCAAACAGAATCAACAGTATCAACCAGGTTGGTGCACACTCCAACTACAGGACCAACCTTGTAACAATAATACATATTCCAGTTGCTGCTGCTGTGTTATTTTAACTGGCACACAAAAAAACAGCTAATCCACTGACAGTTGCTTAATATATTGCATCTTACAACTCAATGTAATCAAAGGGACAACAGCGTGAGTAGGGGATCCTATTAAAATGAGTATGGCTGATAGATAAAGGCACTGACAATTTGAATAACTGCAACCCTATCCCATTATGTTGTATTGTAACAAGCAATTCCAGCAATATATGTCCCAAAAAAAAAATCAGCTTTAGGTTACAACACACTGCAAACATTATACATGTAATACTTACCCTTCATCTTCCAGCACTACTATGTGATAGTTTGACTAGGCTCTATTTATTTAAATTGAATAAGCAGCAAGCATAGCTACTCTTCCTTCAATGAAAATAATAATGTACTAAATTTGTGCTCTGAACATTTCTTAACTGGCAAATTGGATAGTGCTCAGGAGTCCATAGCCAAGCCCTCACACTGCATGCTGATATGACAGTCATTTTACACTGTCTTGGGAAATTCTTCTGCTTTAAATATGATGCAAGCTTTTCTTGGATACCAAATAATAGGAACTAAGTAATACTTATAATCATAGTCTTTCCAGGGGCCTTTCCCTGCTCACACATCTTTACAACATTCCCCTCTTCAGTACAGTATTAACGAATCCCCATGTTTGTGCATTAATTATTATTATTTTTTTTTTAATAAATGTAGTTGTCGCCAATATTTTTATAATTTTCTACCCAATTTGGAATAGCGGTGAGCACACGCTGGCCTCCGAGTGTGTGTGCCGTCAGCCGACCACTTCTTCTACACACTGCAGGCCCGCCATGCAGCCACCTCAGAGCTACAGCTTTGGAGGACAATGCAGCCCTGGGCAGCTTACAAGCAAGCCTGCAGGTGCCTGGCCAGCACAAGGGTCGCTGGTGCGCAGTGATCCCTCTCCCCTGGACAGCGTTCAGCCAATTGTGTGTCGCCCCCTGGGAGCTCCCGTCCACGGGATAGCCCAGACTTGAACCGGCAATGTCCAGGCTATAGGGCACATCCTGCACTCCACGAGTGCCTTTACCAGATGCGCCACTTGGGAACCCCTGTGCATTTTAATTTTGCTCTAGATAAATATATGGTGCTGCGTTGTGGGTATTTGTTGCTTACTAAATAGCTTGATAATCCTGAACAGATAAGATTAAAAAAAAAAAAAAAAAAGAAAATAAAAAGCATAATTTAAACTGCAAGGCACCCCAACCATTACTCATTTAGAACACAGTGGGATATTTTATCATAATTTTCCCACCAAAAATAGCAATAGTGACTGCCAAGACTGGTGCCAGCCTTGGACTACAGACAGACAGCTTATTAAAATAACATGCCCATACTGAAGAGAGGATGATCTATTCTACAGTTCTGCCATCTATAGGTCTGTAAAACATAAACCTGAAATTGTAACAGGAACCTGGTATAATGGCTTCTTATTTCATTTTTTACCATAGTAAATAAATAACTTCTAAAACTTTATCCAATGCTACTCGTCCACTGGACACCATCCTATTTAATATTAGCCTATGTGTACATGTTGTATTTTAGCCTCATCTTGTAATAAAGGTAATTTAACAATTCATCCTCTGAGCAGCCAATACAAAAACAGAGTTGCCTTTCTGTAACATTAAGACATACATTTGCTTTTCTGAAGGCCATTCTTTTATGATGTCACACGATTCAAATCTGTGTTTCAAATCCAGCGTGACAGCTCAAGGGTGTTCATCTTCGCCGCTCACGAGTCACCGCTGGCATGGTAGCGGTGAGCTGAGCCCAAATAATAATTGGGCATTTCAAATTGGGAGAAAATAACAAAAAATAATTGGCAACGATTAAATTTATAAAAAAAAAAAAAAAAAAAAAAAAAAAAAAGTAAAGTTTACTACAGCTATAGCCAAACATTTTGCATCACCCAAAACAGAAATTGGATGTATACCCATAATAATAATAATAATAATAATAATAATAATAATAATAATAATAAAAACTATATGAACATAATTTAGGTATTTTATTAAACATCATGTAACTCAATGAAACTACAAAATAACATCGCAAAAGTCTACTGGAAGCTATAACAGTAATACAGTATTTAATGTTAGGTTTCAAAATGTCACATTTTTTAATTTGTCAGTTTTTCGTGAAGTATATGTTAAACAGCAAAGCGGTGTGTAATTCAATATGTTAATGTAACATGATTCGGCAGGTTTCATTTGACTTTATGAAGCAAAATTTGTTAGTTCTATAGGGTGACTCAAAATTTGTATCCGTAGCTGTATACAGTGCTGAATATTAGGTGTTCTTTTTAATTGTTCACCAGATTGTACATCTACTGTATGTGAATTTGGCTAATCAGTTATATGTGTCTAACTGTAAACAAAATTTACTGCCCTTAGTGTACACAGGTACAGTTGAAAATTCTACTTACACCGCAGGGATGCAAAACGTTTCCCAAGTAGAAAATGTGAGCATTCACACTTTGTAATAATGTTCAAGCTTCAATTTAGGATTGCAATAATAAACAGCCATTGTCAAATGGCCTTCCAGGGTTTAACACAATTCAGTTTGCTCTGGGATGCCAATATTCAATCCTGTGCTTGTGTTACCTAATGATAAAGACTTCTACTTTTTATGTTTCTGCAAAACACAACCTAATAACACTTGGCAGACAAAAAAAACAAAAACATAGTTTTAGCTGTCGTACTGTATTACAATCAAATTGACAGAGAGCACTCTTTGAGACCTTGTCATAAACGGGAGGCCTGATGGTGGGAAGGACAGCTGTGAGCAGCAGTCCAGATAAGCAGCGTACCTCTGCCGTTTTTACGCATTAAAAAAATCAGAAATGATTTGCCTAGTGGAACTCACATGTGGTTGTACAGTAGTTCAAAGTAATATTGCAGTTAAAATGGAAGGCTCTTTGTACAGTATTTATTGAAATTACTCATGACTTCAAGGTAATCTTGCATTTTACCCTCTAAAAATACATTTTACTCTCTCAGTGTTCAAATTAGAGGTTAAGCTACTCCCAGATCCAAAACCTTATCTGGAGCGCTGGATATAAGAAATACAAGGTTGAAGGGATTTGAATAATACATAATACATCTGAATAAACTGCCTATTAGTCAGTCTAATTTTTTTTTTAAAACCACTATACACACACATGATATATATATATATATATATAATATATATATATATTATATATATATATATATATATATATATATTTTTCTTTAAAATTATATTTAACAGTAAGATAGGAAGTATATAGCATTTGGTACGCGTCGTTGAGACAATATAAAAGAAAAAGAGATTTTAGGTGTAAACCCGTAGCAGTAAGATAGGAAGTACAGCAGCAACTGCTGTGCAATATAATTGCTACTGTGGTCTCTGCACCACCGTTCTGCTGCTCCCTCTGGCTAGCCATTCTGCACGCTGTGTACACATTAAGAATTTATATACGTGTTGGGATTGTAATGCTGTGCCTGAAATACCCTATTCTAAAATCAAGCATTTTCATTCGAGGAGAGCATAAGGCAACAATTAGAAACGGAGATTGAGCAGAACATTTTTTTTTTTTAAACCCGCCCCCGATATCAACATTACAAAGATTTCAACTCATCATTATCATTAATATATTTTAAGAAGGGGAAATTATTGGCGATGTATAAAAATCTGGATACTTATATTTGTGGTAGCAGATGTGCCTTCAATGTCAGGCTGTGCTGGGATTTCAGCTTGTTTAATTCATCTTTAGAATGCAGCTTGTTTAAGTAGGTCAGATCCAGTGGCTGCTTGGATCCAACTCCACTGGTAAAAGCACTGCACACTGTGTTTGCTCTGCCTATACTCTGGTCTAGGGGGACAGTACAGTAGAGCTCACACATCACAGTCCATTCAGGTACCTTTGAAATCAAGAAGATGCAGGATTGAAATATTATTGACATTGAAACAGTTCCTTACTACAGAAGCAAAAGGCCACAACTAAAATTGAAAGCAACATTTATCTCACTCTGCATAAAGGACAGCATTATTACAATAAGCACAAACAGGCAAGGCAATTCAATTACAGGTTCTAAATGGATGTTCCTCAATCTACATTCAGCCCATGTTAGGAATCCTCCACGGGGTTTGACCAATAGTGTCTATCCTTCTCTGTTGAGATGAATTGCTGCTACAGCTATTTAAGTCATTAATTAATAAACTCATTTACTACCCTAATGCTGTAGGCAGTTACATAGACTATATGGTAAGGTAAATGTATGGTACAAATTATAAATCGAAAGGGAAAAAATTATTTACAAATATCTGCTGTAGTCAGTAGGTTACTGCATTTTACTTCCCAAAAGTCCTTTTATGAGGTTAGGATATGCTGCTCAGGGATTTCATTTGAAATAAGCAATTTCCAGAAACTAATAATGACCACAAATATACCTGAAACCTCTAACAGAATTCAATTTCACAGCACACTGAGATGCAAGGTTGTGTGCATCTGGGGGGGTGGTGGAGTGCTAAAGATTTAATCTAAGTGAGAATGCAAAGTGCTTCAAAAAAATCAGTTTGACAGGTACTGACATCATGTTCATTTCTAACAGGACATCCCCTGCACTTTTAAAAGAGAAGTACCATCCACGCAACTTAATCTGTTATAATAATCATCCACGCGGGAGAATAATCGCGAAATAAAAAAAAACATTACTTGTCTATCTTAGCCTTCACATCACAGCTGCAAAATGTTTACCTTTTTGCCTCCTCCTGCTATTTTGGTTCAAACATGCATTGAGACCTAATGAATCTACTGCCACAGACAGGATCACTGAATATAAGCCATGCAAATAGCAGCAGCAAAAATAGTTGGCTGCTTAGAACAGCAGATTTCTATGTCACCATCAAGCACCTTGCTGACAACCAGAAGGAAGTGAGAGCAGATGCACTAGCTAGCATGCCTGCACAAAGTCTTTAATATTTTGAGCTGTAACACAGTTAAAACAGCAGTGAATAAAATTAGGCAATGCTCCCAGCATTTATAAACTATTTTTATAGACAGTGATAGGAAGCTTCTTAAAGACTCCCGCACAGACTGTTTTAGTTTGAAGGATCATTCTGGTGCACATTCTCGTCCAAGTGGCCTGAATTAAAGAAGTATTATATAACACAGCTATAGCTAAAAGCTGAAATGAAAAATAAGCTTTGAATGCGTTCTTTCAATTATGCAGCTTGCAATGTCCTTACTTCCATCACTCAACAAGGAGAGCAGTGGAAAAGGTCTTCTTTCATGCCAGTTCTGTTCAGAGCCTCCTACAGAGCTCTGTAATCAATCTGCCAATGAAGAAGAAAATATCCACATTCTTAGGAATATCCTGGGCCACCTTAAATTAAAGAGTCCTGCCAAGGATTCCCTACAAGCTTCATTGGCTTGATTTGGATTTCAAACAGGGCAGGAACAATCAAGTAGAAATCCCTTCCAGAAGATGATCTATGGTATGGGCCCATGCTCCCTGCAGCGTGATCATTTTGTCCCTGTCAGGCTCCCTTGATTTGGATTTTGGTTGTGTACAGCATATGTCAATTGGTAAAGCAACATAAACCTGTGTATAGTACTAGGTCTTTTTTTTTGCAGTCTTTCAATCCCGAATCCACAGTTTTTATATTTCAAGTACGATTTGAAGAAGGTGTCACCTACAGCTTCTAATCTAACAAGAGGTGCTGTAAAAACATTTCAGTAAACCTTTTCGAGGCAGCTAGTACAGTGTCTTCATGGCTTGAGTCCATTTTCATACCCTGTCTTTCAAGACACATCCAATAAAGAAAAGTGCCAATATGAACAAACAGCCTTGATCTGTCACTGGATTCCTGCTTAGATGTGAAAGTGCGAACATGAGCAGCACAATACCAAGTGCCTTCTTGACAATCTAAATGTATACATTGCATTCTGAACAATAAAGTGATACCATTGAACCTGTGATGTTTGACAGCTGCAGCCTCAAGCCTTTGCCAGATGATGACTTTGTTAATTATCTGACGCTTTGCCATTTGTTGTTAACTATTGAGATGTTCAAGGATCTAGCAGTTCTAAAGTAGTTCAATATCAACGGAAGCCTGGTGATGGTACTGCATTGTATTTAATCAATCTTTCCTTGAAAACCACAGAGCAGCTTTGTCAATGCTCATGGTTTGGTAAATGAGAAGTGAGCATCATCAACAATGTGCAAAACAAGTAAAAATGAATACTGTTTGTATAATTCCTGAAAACCTCTTTACTGGACCCTTCCTTGGTGTGTGGGGAATCCTGTGCAGAGAAGGAAGCAGCCAATGGCATATTTAACAATTGCTGTGGCTGGGATGATTCATCTTATGAAGCTGGGACACGGTCATCCCTGCCGACAAGATAATTATCCCATTCTTCAGCTCACCCCATTGTTGAATGAATCACTGTTAGGTGATTATTCTAGTCAAGTACAGGACCAGCACATGCTGGCAGCTCTGAATGTCTACCATTCATCAGGGACAAGACTGCAAACGATGGCACTGCCACAGTGAACCATGACCAAGGAAGTGGACAAGCATAGCCTCTGCTTGAATAGGTGGCACTAATTCTCCTTGTTTCACTGGCTTGTTGCCCGGTGAACTTGCGCAGACACTTACAGGGCTTTTTGTCCTGAAAATGGATTTCTACCTGCTAGCTCGACAGGAATACTTCAAACAGAGGTCAATATGAATACACACTGGAAATATTGCACTACAGTATAATTCTTGTCTGCCTACTGCAGTAATTGCAGACAGATTAACAGTCATCATGTGAGGTCAAAATAATAATACTAAATTGAACACATAAACTTGAACATCTAGATATTGGGACATGCCTGTTCAAACAAAACCCTTCTTTTCCACACCCAGACCTGCTTAATGTGAAACACCTTACTGGATGATCGCTTGATAGTCCCTAGATTCCTATTAAATTGCTACGCTCCACATGACAGCTCTGGAATTCTCTCTACTGTTGATCAGGGTTTAATTAAAATTACTTTGGAAAAGACTTTTGGGATGTCTGTACATGAAGGACACTATATGAGCGTAATTGCTATGTTATGGTTATTCATTGAGATTTTACTGGCTCTAATTTGAGAAAAAGTTAATACTACTGGTTCACCTTGTTAGTGTAATTAATATAACAAACACAGAAAAAAGGTTTGAAAAACATTTTTTTTGGTTTGTTTTCTTTACCTCCAATACTTATTCTATAAAATATACAGTATCTCCAGGCATAAACCTTAATGTCATTTCATTTTTCATTTTCCTGCACTTGTAAACAGATGAAATTTCATAAATTGCTTTTTTTACTGGTCATTGGTCGAGAGTGTAATGTAGGGTGCAATGGGGATGCATTCTACCATAAAATTCAAGTGACGATGTAATTTCTCTCAGTAAGCAGCATATTGCTGGAAGGGTTGATACAGTTTAAAGGTTTATAAATGCTTCTTCAAATGTAGAGTTTAACAATGGTTCCCAGTTTCACAGAGAAGAAAATGCTATTATTTTAGTTTTAATGAAAAATGGGCTGTACATCCCTTACTGTTTTTTGAGCAGTAAAGAGGTGGTTAAAGAGGTAGGTTCAGATGCTAAATGCACTATAGCACTTTGTGTTTGTCCTCCTGAAATTGTTAAGAGGTTTGAAGAGTTCTCCCAAGAGTAAGCACAGATAGGGAGTAACAGTGGTCCACTGCTGTCTTCCAGCAGGGTTCACCAGTAAAGAGGGATTCAGACATGACAGAGGCATATTCACACTGCCCATCAGCAACATCACACAGCCATTCACACTGACCAACCAGAACATCACACTGCCCATCAAAAACATCACAGAGCCATTCACACTGCCCAACCAGAACATCACACTGCCCATCAAAAACATCACAGAGCCATTCACACTGACCAACCAGAACATCACACTGCCCATCAAAACATCACAGAGCCATTCACACTGCCCAACCAGAACATCACACTGCCCAACCAAAACATCACAGAGCCATTCACACTGACCAACCAGAACATCACACTGGCCATCAAAAACATCACACAGCCATTCACACTGCCCAACCAGAACATCACACTGCCCATCAAAAACATCACAGAGCCATTCACACTGCCCAACCAGAACATCACACTGCCCATCAAAAACATCACAGAGCCATTCACACTGACCAACCAGAACATCACACTGCCCATCAAAAACATCACAGAGCCATTCACACTGCCCAACCAGAACCAGAACATCACACTGGCCATCAAGAACATCACACAGCCATTCACACTGCCCAACCAGAACATCACACTGGCCATCAAAAACATCACACAGCCCAGCCAACCAGAACATCACACAGCCATTCACACTGCCCAACCAGAACATCACACTGCCCATCAAAAACATCACAGAGCCATTTCACACTGCCACACTGATCAAAAACATCACACAGCCATTCACACTGACCAACCAGAACATCACACTGCCCAAAAAACATCACAGAGCCATTCACACTGACCAACCAGAACATCACACTGTCAAAAACATCACAGAGCCATTCACACTGACCAACCAGAACATCACACTGCCCATCAAAAACATCACAGAGCCATTCACACTGACCAACCAGAACATCACACTGCATCAAAAACATCACAGAGCCATTCACACTGACCAACCAGAACATCACACTGCCCATCAAAAACATCACAGAGCCATTCACACTGGCCAACCAGAACATCACACAGCCATTCACACTGAACAACCAGAACATCACACTGGCCATCAAAAACATCACACAGCCATTCACACTGCCCAACCAGAACATCACACTGGCCATCAAAAACATCACAGAGCCATTCACACTGCCCAACCAGAACATCACACTGCCCATCAAAAACATCACAGAGCCATTCACACTGCCCGACCAGAACATCACACTGCCCATCAAAAACATCACAGAGCTTTTCACACTGACCGACCAGAACATCACACTGGCCATCAAAAACATCACACAGCCATTCACACTGCCCAACCAGAACATCACACTGCCCATCAAAAAACATCACAGAGCCATTCACACTGCCCGACCAGAACATCACACTGCCCATCAAAAACATCACACAGCCATTCACACTGCCCGACCAAAACATCACACAACCATTCACACTGACCGACCAGAACATCACACTGCCCATCAAAAACATCACAAAGCCATTCACACTGACCAACCAGAACATCACACAGCCATTCACACTGACCAACCAGAACATCACAGAGCCATTCACACTGACCAACCAGAACATCACACTGCCCATAAAAAACATCACAGAGCCATTCACACTGTCCAACCAGAACATCACACTGCCCATCAAAAACATCACACAGCCATTCACACTGCCCAACCAGAACATCACACAGCCCATCAAAAACATCACACAGCCATTCACACTGGCCAACCAGAACATCACACAGCCATTCACACTGCCATCACACAGCCATTCACACTGGCCAACCAGAACATCACACAGCCATTCACACTGGCCAACCAGAACATCACACTGCCATTCACACTGCCCGACCAGAACATCACACAGCCATTCACACTGGCCAACCAGAAATCATACAGCCATTCACACTGCCCAACCAGAACATCACACAGCCATTCACACTGCCCAACCAGAACATCACACAGCCATTCACACTGCCCAATCAGAAATAAATAATTAACCAGTCAAGAACCTCCAAGATTTAGCCCTAAACCTACCCAAGCCACTGTAATCTTGACACATTTAATTCCACATTCCAATCACAGCAATTCTCTGAACAGGGAACCGACTTCACTTGTTAAGACAAACAGAGGTGGGTTTCATCCTATTCCCACTCCAGTGTTCATGGCTGACCCTTCTTTGTTCATGTGCCTTTCAGAAGGTTATGTTGTATTGTAAAGAATGTATACACTTACGCACAGTAGCAATTCATGCTATACATATTATACAGGAAACATCTATATTGTAAAGGTTTAATGAGGAAAAAAAAATCTATATTTAGAAGCCACCCAGTTTTCCTGATATGCATTGTCAATGTAACTCAGTTATTAAACATTTTTGATGCAATAGCAGTCAGTATAAAACTTACAGCTCCATCCATGCTGGGTTACTGTGCCAATTTTTCAGTTGCACTTACTGTAACAGAAGGTATATGAATTGCCTTTGGCAAAACAAGCAGCAGAACTTAGGCTGTCATGAGTTTTAAACGCACTGCCTTCAATGTGTTCTCAGAACGAGCCTGGCTCTCACTTCAACAGCAGTGGAATTCATTACATTTCATTCAAGCTGACACACCCACACTGTGACAGTCCTATTCACCAACAGCAGCAGCAGCAGCTCCAATTATACGACTTGCATTCAGGAGCGTAGCCATAGAAACAAGGGTCAATGAAGTGGTTGCTGTAGACTGCATCAAGAGACGGGTTAAAAGAGGGCAGAGAGAGCAAGTGTGATAATAAGGGCTGGCTAGTCAAAACAGAAGCTTTTCCTGTGGCCACTGACTGCAAATAGGCAAGTGGCAACCAGAGATTTGGGGGCACTGCACTCATGCTGAACTTACACAGACTGTTGTGATGTATATTTGGATATGATTAATGAAGCGTGTCTAAAAGGTAGTGTGCCTTTTAATTCACTTGTGTCGACAATTATAAGATGCTGTCCTTGTAACAATGTAGGCACAATTCACTTTCAGATGGCTGGACAATTTCCTGTTCTCTCATATCTATATCTACACACCGTAAAAACGACAAGGTTACCTCCATTTAACAAGGATATAAAACAAATACCTTAAACAGTTTAAATACCAACATGCAATTCTAACTTTTGCCTCTTTTTTTTTTTTTTTTTTTTTAAATTTAAAACCACAATTCAAGTTTTGTCTGGAGGTGTCTTGTTATCCCTAGCTATGTCATAAAGCACATCTCCAATCAATAAAGTTTGCAATAGATTTTCCTTAACTAGAGGATCCAAGAATGGTGCGAACGTTGTTGATCTTGTTGGTCTTGTTCTCGGGGTTATTGCTTTAAATGCCTGATTTGCATAGAATCCCACGTCACTCATTAGAGCAGTTGACAATTCCCGCAGAACAACACACTAATTGTGACAAGACCCGACCCCTGCATTGTTTCCCCACCCTCGTGTTCACATCACTGTTCTCAGAGGCCCCAGTTAGTGGAAGCCAATCACAGAGCAGCTTTTGTAGATTTTTTGCTCTGTAGCAGCTGCCCTGTGTGCTCCTGGGGTCCTGTCCTGCACTGCATTTTTTTTGCAGACAACAGCTATTTATTAGTCCAGCTCTGGGAGTGTGAGAATGGCCTCTCTGAGTCTGAACCCATAAAGGCTCTGAGCAGCAGCTACTGCAACAGGTGGATGGATGGCTCAGATCTGTATGAAGCACTTACTCACATGGAGCTGTCTGTAATTGAGAGATTATACCATCAACTCAGTATGTGTCTTAGAGCACAAAATGGCATCATTGACACTCTGGTGTGCAGCAATCCTGTTAATCCACTTTTTTATTTGCTGCCCAGTGCCTAGCCCAGTCTGTTTCTTTAAAGCTTACAGCTACTCCACTGCTGTTACGGCTTCATATGGGTAACTTACTTGAGGACATATAACTTAGATGTGATTGTTTGATAATCAGCAGAAAGGCACCAAGTGTTAGAATTGCAACGATTAATCATCATTTTAGAGAATTAATCGTAGAGCATCTGTATGCCTTACGTTCTGTTCTTGTCACTATGAAACATTTTGATGTAATAATTTAATACAATACAAGCCAGAACTACTCAATTGCAGTAAACCACGAGCCCAGGCTTTACTGCTTTATACAAATACATAACAGTACTGACAGTACTTATGCACTGTATGGATTGTATGGGTTTATTAGATTTTAGCATAATCTTCAAAGTAATGGTAGGGCTTTTGTTTTGATCTTTGTGGCAGGTTGGCAAGTGAATAGAGGCCCAGAGACAGACTGCAGTTCAAAAAAATAACTATTTTATTATAAATAAACAAAAATAAAGTGCACAAGGGCAAAATAACAGATACTCAAACACAAATAAAGCAAAAACAAAACTCACAAAAATAAAGTTTCCAGGCTGGGCAATGCCTTCACTGGATTTAGAAAATTCAAAAACCACAAAAACAAACACCAACCTGCTTCCTCAGCTCCCTCTCCCCAAATGAGAAGCAGAGGCCTCCTTTTATATCAGGTGGCTGGGCGCTGATTGATCGTTAATCAACCTAATCAACTAATCAACCCCAGCCACCTGAACATAATAAACCCAGGCAGGTAGGGGAAGTTAACCCCATCCCTGCCAATTTAAAGGGCAGAGCTTTGCTCTGCCACAATCTTCTACAGCCACTGCAATGAAAAAAATGATGTTTAAAAAAAGTGAAGCAACGGGTATCACCTTGAGGGTTAATCAATATGCCCGGACGCTGACTCTACCAGCCGGTTTAATCAATTACTGCTTTGAAAAATGTAGTAATCTGAAAGTGAAAGTATATGCAAATTATAAAAAATGACAGCCCACCGAATCTGCAAGAAATTCTACTTAATCTACTCTGTGTTTAGACAAACCCAGGGGTGATTCCTCGGGGACCCATGCTGCAAAACCTCTACACTACCCAAGATGTAAACCCAGCAGCTTCTTATCTGCTAAGAGACAGCATGCAATACATTATGGCAGTGCTACCCAAGACTTCCTACACTTCCTACAGGAAAGAATCTTAAGGGAGAGTGGAAATTGGACTTATAGTTGCTTGTTTCTCATACATATTAGAGCACAGACTCTCAGAAGGGGGAATTCTAATCAGATACGCTTGATCATCCACACTCAGCTTTCAAAAGAAGTATGCACTGCTTCAGCCCAAATATGCTGCTCATTTAAATTATGTATCTTTCCTGGGTAGAAGGCCAGGTATAATTTTATTATAGACTAAAGGCCTTGCAGTCATTAAGGGGTAGAGGATAAGCATTGGCCTCCCTAGCAACTAGACTGCAAACATTAACACAAGCCAGAGGGTGTCGACGTCTGTTTTCACTGCACTGTATGTCATTATACTGGCTAATGCTCAGATCCACACAGTTTATCATGTGACAGTTTGCTGCTGCTCTGACAACTTAATTGTT
The DNA here is from genome assembly GCF_017654505.1 of Polyodon spathula. Lineage (NCBI taxonomy): Eukaryota > Metazoa > Chordata > Actinopteri > Acipenseriformes > Polyodontidae > Polyodon > Polyodon spathula. The sequence continues at coordinate 29,575,286 of NC_054551.1, forward strand.
TATTATCTTCAGTCTATGTAGGCTAGCCGAACAACACCTGGCAATCAATGAGTTTTGATTTATAGTATTTCCCTGTCAATTCTCCACCTTGCACATTCTCTTTCTCACGCACACATTTGCAATTGAAATCACAACCTGCATCCCCGAATGTGTACCGCTCAAGAAGGTTTTAGACCTCTGAAACATGTGAGGATGGGACACAGTCTGTTCTATATTTACAGCTCTCTATGTTGCTCTGCTATATTTTTATACAGTATACAAAGGGAACATCCAGAACCATAGATCAAGCTAAGAAAAGTTGGGATTGACAAGCGGCTGTTTAGCCCATAGAGGCTCTCCCTTTGCTAGAAAATAATTTGCCCCATTTCAGCGTTTCACTGTCACTACCACCCATTATTATTATTATTATTATTATTATTATTATTATTATTATTATTATTATTATTATTATTATTATCATCCATCCTTTTCAATGCTGCCGCCAAGCTGCAGTGTACTTAGTGAATTTCAAATTCAAAAGCGCTGTCTCAAATCAGCGATACTTTAACAGTGGTTCAGACTCCACAGTTTTCATCTCCAATCCATGCGCTATACAAATTGCTATCCCAAGCCTGTGGGTCTCCCCATCATTCAATCAAAGTCAACAGTCTACCAAATAGTATCAGTTATAACCTTACCAAGCCAGGGTTCCACTTGAAGTGGCCAAATGAAGCCTGCCAGGCTGGCATCAACCTGCTTAACCCTGAACCATTCTGACTGAGTTGTCTGACCAGACTAAACAAAAAGAAAATGCTGTTCATTTGCAAAGCCTCCTGCATCTACCACAGCACGGTTTTGAAAAGATGAATTAGTTACAGTGCTTTGAAAAGACTGAAATTACAGCTGCACTTCAGTAGCAGACCCTGAAGGACAGTCATTTGCATAAACTACAACAGAGAATTATAGAGAACACATACAAGGGGATATTACACAGCTAAGAAATGTCATTTAAAAAGAAAATGTAGACAGTATCCCTTTGGAACAAGCAGAGTACTAGAAACACACAATTCTTGCTGCTTACCTGAAGTTTTCAGGTTTTTCTGAATTTACTGGAATACGTTAGTGTTGATGACTCATGGGTTTTATGCTTGTTTCCTTGCATGCATGGTCAATATGTTTATCTGCGAGTCTGGGTCAATATGTTTCGGGGCCAGAACAGCAAAGTTTACAGCCTTTGATTGAAACCCTCCTAACATCATTACAGTCATGTCTCACTTTAGATTTAAAGAATCATCTCAAATCCTCTTTCTTGAGCATTGCAACATAGCAGGTTCTATTCCCTGATTTCAATAATAAACAGCAGAATTACGCCTTCAAACCAGTGATGGCATAAAAAAAAGAAAGAAAAAAGTGTGCAGCTGGCTGTGTATTGTGATGAGTACAGCAACCATTACAATACAGTGTGTGTGTGTGTGTGTGTGTGTGTGTGTGTGTGTGTGTGTGTGTGTGTGTGTGTGTGTGTGTACAAATATTTGTTAGGGCTTATATCTTGAAATTTCCTATCAATCAATAAAACAATTATTTATTACAATTCTCATATTTTAAATTAAGAAATTTTACATTAAAATAATGTTTTAAAACACCCGGACACAAACATCTGTTTTAATAAACGCAATGATCATTTGAAAAAACGATTTAAGGAGTTAAACAATGTTCAACAACAATGCAGACATTTGTATTTAGTGTTTAGTTTACTCTGTTTAATTTAAAATTTGGTTATAGAAAACTGAATTGTAATTGATTAAAAAAAGAAATTGAACTTCTACGTGTAGTGATTAGATTGACTTGGTTACACTTCTAAATCTTGGCTCTGCATTGTACTGTAATACAATCTATTCTAAAGCTATCACACTTGTGGTGTCTTTATTGATTAGATGCCAGAAGAAACTACTTTCTTGTAGTCTGTGGACATCTTTGTTCAGTCACAGCAATAACACCTTTCCTGAAATGTATTTATTTTCAGCAAGCCTCACAGTACACACTTTACTGTATCAAACTCCATACTTTTTTAGATGTAGGCCTATTTCTGTATCAACGTGCAACAGTGCCTGTCACATATATTGTATAATATATTTTGTTCTGTTGTGTACTCCGCATAATTGAAATATTTCACAAATATTTACAATTTGACACAATAACCTGATTGTTCATTAACTAAGGCGATTGTTTCCAATTAAGGAAGGAGCAGGCATGAGAATCACACCGATACACTTAATGAGTAAAGTGCAATTTTTCTTAAAACAAATCTATTCATATAAATAAATGTGGAAAATCTAAACATATCACTTAAGGGAAATAAAAACAATTTTGGGCAGGTCTCTTTTGTTCAGTACTTTCTTTTCTGCTGACCTTCATGTGCCACATTAATGATATTGTAACCATGTAGGAACCGTTCATTTGGAGCTCCTACACTGGACTGCTTATATATTTTTTCTCCTTATATTTGTACAATTGTGTTTCTTAAGTTATGGATATGCTTTTTATCATTAATCTTCATACTTCACATGGCTATCGTAATATATAAAGGACACTGAATGATCGTTCATGGTTTATGTTTTTTATTCTGATTCGTACACCATGAACGATCATTCATTATTCTGTTTCTAACACAAGTACACATTTGTATATAACAGCAATACAATGTGTAAGTTTTTTTTATATATATATATATATTAAATCAGATAAAACAGGGATTAGTTTACTTGCTGTATCTGTACTTTCATTTTCAACAGACTATGCTTCGACGCAAATTCATTTGTTTCGCCTTGAGTTCAGTCTGTCAATTTGCAGCCTAGGTGCACATCCCTCTCGGACGAAATCTGAAATTATTTCAGACATTTTAAAGTTGTTATAAAAGATGTATCGGTAGCAGTATTGTCTGAATTACCAAAGCACAGCTCCATCCTGAATTTCAGCAGCACATCACTGGACTGGAATGGAAGCAGAAACATTCCAAGCTCGTCCCCGGTAAGAATGTTATTCCACAATAGATATACCTATGCTTGTGGTATAACACAAAATATTTTATCTCAAGATAACTACTGTATTGTCTGAAGGTTAAAGCTAAAAGATAGAAAATCTCTAAGCCAATCATGTGAGACCTGGTGGGGTAATTGCCAATTAAGCAAAACATAGAGCCTTACTCTCTTCCCCACAACTAAAATCATTCTAAATTGTCTTTTCAAAGTCACTCATGAAATGATTGTTCAGCTCCTTCCGTCTTATTAAATGATTTCCTATCTTAAGACTATTTATGCACAGCAACAACAAAACCACTTAGCACAGCTGAGATAGCGTAATAATTACCTAAATTAGCATAGTGCATTTGTAGTCCTTTTGATTAACTGTTGTTATAACAGCATCAGGTTTAATAATACTGGCTGACCAGAAAAAAGAAAACAAAGCATTTTTATTTTTCTCTGTGAGATCTATATGCAGTGAACTTGAAGCCTTGTGTAACCATTAATCTTGGCTATTTTTGTAGAACAGTACTAGTATCAGTCTGCTCTCCAGAATTTAAGAAGATAAAGGCTAACCCACATTTGAGCATATATGAGTTCAAATGTATGAACTCTGCACATCCACGTTCATAAACACTGGCACTTACACACCAGAGCACTGCTTCACTTGTGCTGTATTCATAGGCATGTAGCTTTAAATTGTTTAAAAAGTTCACCATTTTCTTATCAAGGTGAATTGTTAAGTCACTTGACAGACATAATTGAGTTTACAAACAGAATTCTCCTCTGCTACCGTCTTGTTCGGTATGTTTTATTAAAAGCCACACTATTCAAGAGATCCAAATTCATCTTAACATCCAACTGTGCAAGTCTCTTCACTCTGCTGTGTTTGGGAAAATAATCAAGACACCAGGGATGGTTCTGCTTTAATGACTTCAAAAACATAAGTACTGTAACTGAAACAGACACCATATTCTACTAATTAAAATCACGCCACATTACTCAAAAGGCCTTAAATAGCATCTTTTCAGAATTGAACAGCACTATATTTACATGTCTTTCTATATGAAACAGCACAGTGTTTCTCAGCCTTTTCAATGGCAGGGACCACTCTGGTGTTTAAGAATTTTTCAATGAATCACTACCAGCCTGGAACCATTAAAATATGCTTTATTCTATCAATTCTACCATGATAGTTCCTCATTTGGCTGCAGCACGTGATTACATACTACCAGCAATGAATGTAATAATCTTCAGAATTCATAGATAAATACTTAGCAACAAGAACACAGGTACACTCTGTCATGTGTTCAGTAGCAGATTATTGGTTGGGAGTGTGGTTGGTGCAGTTGTGTTATTTTGGCAATATTTCAGTGACCACCATGGATTTGCTCACAGACCACGGGAACCTCGCACTAGCACCATTACAACAGGATCACTACTGCTATACCAGCCAGTCTGGGTGTAAATACATAAAACAGTGTAAAAAACACCTACATATAAGTGTGGATGACAGATTGCCAACTAAAATATTACAACAGGTCAGGCCAACAGAAGTACAACTAATTAATGTAATTCTTGTCTGTCTGCATTTCCCTCGGTTTGGAACATAGCAGTCTTTAATCTTCAATGCTTCACAAATGCATGTTACAACACCACTGAATTCAATAAACACGGTCAGCAAAACAGCAGGTTCATAAATTCTGCAGAGGTGGTATGAAGATCCAGTGCTGTTTCATTGAAGCAGAATTTCATGTGATGTTTCAGCCACTCCATTGTTTTACTTATGCATTCATGTCTATTAATGCACTGGAGAGCAACAGTACAGGGAGGATTTCCTAAGAGCATGTGCACAGCGAGCTCCGTTAGTATGGTCTCTGGTGCTTATTGGTCTGTTAAAGCACTGTGTTAAAATCTGCACCAGATGCTTGTTTTAGCACATGAACATGTTCTGATCTGATTCTGTATTCTAAGGCATCTTCCTCACTGTTTTAATAACGCTAAAGGTAGCCCAGAAGCTTTTGGGCTGGGAGCTGTTTAAAATCCTGCACTGTCATTTGGATGCTGCTGAGAGACCCAAGTAGAATGAGTCAGCATAACTTCTGGCTATGCTACATTGGTTCCCAGTGCAAATTATAATTGATTTGGAATTCCTACCTGGCCCTAAAAGGGCTTGTCAAGCTACACCAGTAGTTTTTATTCCTCAAACCAAGAGGTATGGAGCAAACTGAATAAAGCCTTACACTTAACTGTACAGGATCTGATTCTTACTTAATTAGCAGTTTAAAAATCACCCCAGTGAGCAACCAGATTGGCATCTTAGGACTGTCACTACCTGTAGACAACGCTATAAAAAAAAAAACACAGCAGGTACCTGAACCCTTTTCATCATCAAGTGCTAAAGAAACATATACTACAGCTGTGCTGATTTTGACACAGCATTGAATTATGATAAAAACATAATTTCCAATGCTTGATTAAGCCGTTCGTCCCATTTTGGTTACCAACGTCATGAATTGATCAAATTAAATACAACTCAAAATCAGCAACATGCCAGATCAGTTATTTGCATCAGTTTTCCCACAGGCATTAGGGAAACTGATGCAAATACAGAGCATTTTCTAATTCTTTACAGGTTTAGTTATTCATATTGAGTGTGTCCCGAGTTTACTCCTGCGTTATGCAAGCATAGATTAATCTAATCTAAGTCAGACCCAGGCAATTAAAAATAAATTCAGTGACCCTGAGCAAGCCACTCAACCTTCTTGTGCTCCGTCCTTCGGATGAGACGTAAACCCGAGGTCCTATTGCATTTGTGATGCACAGTTCACCCCCTAGTCTCTGTAAATCACTCTGGATTAAAGTGTCTGCTAAATGACTATAATAATAATAATATAATAATAATAATAATAATAAAGGAGCTGCTGTGAAAACAGATGTTGGATAAAAAATAAATCTTCTGTATCATGGACTGATTGTAGAAGTTTTAAGATTATTTATTCTTTGCTTACAAACATAAGGTACTAGAAAGCTAATTTAAAATGGAATCTATTCACATATGTGGCAGACACTGCTCAAGAATAGTTTTTTGGATAGAAGTCAGTTTTCCAATTGTGTATGCAATATTGCTGCACAGTGAACCAAAACAGCCAGCAGCCTCCCTAAAGAACATGCCTGATACAAAATTGGCCAATTTCCACCTGTGTTAGAAGCCAGATACCTTAAATCTTTACCAACAAATAATGATGTTTTCCTTCCACTAATTTTCAACCAATTCATAGCCCATTCATTCACAATGATGACGATGATGATGATGATGATTATTATTATTATTATTATTATTATTTATTATTATTATTAGTAGTAGTAGTAGTAGTAGTAGTAGTACATTGTAAACTATAATTTCCCTATACATTCTATAAAGAGTTTTACAGTCTTATTATAGTTAGGTCAACAACTAAGATTGCATGTGTCCCCTTTTGGCAATTACACTGCAAGCGTCCAGTTGTCTAACTTCAGCTTTTTCAAAATATTTCATTTACTACAAAATCCAACACCAATGCCCTACAGACTTAAAGATTTAGCTGAGGAAAACAAGGAGAAATGTGTGGAAGAGCAGAATAAGTACTCTGAAAAAAGTGAAATAAATGTATATATACTTTAGATACACTTTATATATACTTTAGATACACACTACATGAAATCTGGCAAGATCCACTTGAGTTTCAGGTGACACTGATAAACCCTCAAAGGAATTACAGGCTTATTGTGTACAATATATATTTATTAGCCATAACAAAAGTGCAGGGTAACTTTGTCAGTTTAGAAAGTGCTCGGTCACAGGTGAAAAAAAAACTACAAACTACTTCTGGAACCAAGGCTTGAAATGCCCTCTGATGAAATTAATGAAATACTGTTTAATAGTATGCAGCTGAATGCAAAGTTCCAAGCCGGCTGTTTTGCTGCCAGTGACTTGTCCCTCTATGCGCTTGTTCTAATCTAGTTGATGACACAATTACTCATTTTACTCTTGCCTTGCTGTACAATACTCGCCTTCACAAAAGCTGATGCTTCAAGATTAGTGAGGCGTCTTCGAACAGTCAAAAATGTCAAATTCACTGCCATACAGATGATTACTTTAAGGGAGTTTATAGCTGAATATGTTATTTACCACTAAGACTGTTTACTCTACTCTTTTGGAATAGTTAAGCATCGCACCCTGCATCAAGACCAAGGATACTTACTCCTGGTCTCCTTAAAAACTAATTGTAACTAATGCCATCTGAAAGTAATAACAACTCGATGCTGAAGGCTGTTGAGTGGATTTGGTCAGAGGCTCATCTGGTAAAAGCATGGCTGCGTAGTGTGCAGGGCGAGTCTTAAGAGTCAGGGGAGCTCATATTCACTTCCTGGCTATGTGAAGTAAATGGTCTTCTCTGGGGATTCCAGGGGGAGCATTGTATTAGCAGGCTATGGAGGAAAAAGTGTCCAAAACCCTGATGAGCTGCAGAGGACTCCTGCTTGTGGGTGTGACGAGGCAAGGGTTGGTTGTGAGATCAGAGGACGCCCACTGACCTTCAGTTCTCCTGAGCTGTTGCAGGGGATTGAAGCTGTGATGGAATGGACATTCTAAGCTGGGGAAAAATTAGGGGGTAAAATAATTGGGCACCCTAAATTAATAAATACAAAAATAGCTGGATATTAAAGAGTTGATTGAACAATATCATATTAAGCTGAAATTACTAAAACATTCATATTAATAATGTAATATTTTGCCTTAATTTAAATGTCAACTGAATATTCAGGCTATGAATATAAGCATTCGAATTACAGTACATCGGTGCCCATCAGTAAATCAGGGCAAGGTAACACTTTAGTTGTCTTGAGATTTGCTGAACTTAACATTAATTAAATAATCAATTAAATCAGCTTTTGTTAATTGACTCTTGCCCTGATAGCCTTCAGTATTGTCCATCAATCTACAAGAGAATACAATCAACCGTTCCTCTTAATCATGACAACCATGTGCCTTATGTTTACCCTACATTACATACACCCTACAGAGATGCTGACACCAGAACTGCATTTTGGTGTTTTACAACAGTTTCTTCATTAACACTGGTTTTACTGATACAATTTCAAAGGCATACGTGTAAATATATGGAATGCACAGTATTGCATGTGTAATTGTTTGCAGAGTAAAGTTAAGTAGAGTTTAGCAAATCTCAAGGCATTCAGTTGAGACAATCTAGAGGGCATTTGAGTTCTACTCCATGTACTCTCACCATGTGACCATCTCTACAAAAAGAACAGCTCACAATTAAGACAACTCACTGTCAGTCCACTTCTATTTTGGGCAAAATCTCTATAAAAGTTCAGTTCTCTGTAAAACCAGATTACTCCCATTGGTCCTTCTAATGGTAATTCATCACCTTCTGGCAATACAAATCCTAGTGGATTCCTCCTTTATTGACTTCATGTTCTTCATTCCTTCATAATAGGAATCCTGACTGAGAACCTAACCCTTCCCATAAACCCCCTTTTGTTCTATAATGGTATATAGTGTTAGCACGATACTGGAAATGAACATTAGAAATGTACAATATACCTGACTTCAGAGTAGGGTTACAATCCCAAGAACCGAACAGCAGTGTTCAAGTAAATACATTGATTACGCGGCCTGGGGAACGTTGTTTTGTCAGGTTCATTTGGATAAAGAATATTTGTGTATGTCTTGTGGTCCCTAGTTTGGGAATCACTGCCACTTCAGCCAAGGAGCTGTATCCAAACTAAAGCTATTTTGGAAAGATAAACATGCACAGAGACAATAACAGTGTTTATATGTTTTGGTGTTTACAGTGCATGACTAACAAAGAAGCCCTGTGCTGCCTGAAAGGTCTTGCTGGAACAGAAAATAGATTAAAATTCTCCTCCAAAAGTCAGAAATTAACATTCATAAAGGGAGCTCTTCTCGTACAATTCTACTACTGCCACCTCCACTGTAAGTAACACTACTCTGACCAGTACAGCAACAATTAAGCACCCCCCCAGACACTTTTATAAATTTGATGTTTATCTAAGAGTTTTAGTACACTTGTTAAATAAGAGCTAAAAAGAACATCTCATTTACATTAATTAATTTGCATTCTCTAACACCAGGAAAAGAAAACATGTGCCAAACATAATGTTTCCCTTGGAAGAATATGCATGTTACATTATATACAGGGAATAACACTGCATTGACTGAACATATACCTTAAACTAACTGTAATTAATAAAATAATTCCATAAACCTTAGCCATTTCCACTCCCATTATCCTTGTTTAACCTAGTGTAGTACCATTCCAGTCAAGTTTTGAAATGAAAACATGTTTGCTGTAACATGCATCTTTCAGAACTGCACATTTGAATAGATGTGCATGGTGGAGGAATTTTAGACAAGTATCTATAATATGCATAGCAATATTGGAGTTGTATTATTATTCAAACTTATTTCAATAAATGCACTGCAGCACACAGTGAATGTTCCCTCGTGCAAGTACTGAATATACCACCCTGTTTCATTACAGTGACAAATGATATATATCCCCTAGGCTCTTATACTCTCTAGCATTAGATACAACACAGTCGCCAATGGGCAGAACAATGATTGGTTTGGGCTTGGCTAAAGAGTTAAGATGAACAGCTTCTCACCAACAGCACCTCAGAATGACCTGTGTGACTGTGCCACTAAGCTACAGGTGATGCCACTGAGAGATATGTAGAAAGAGTCTGCTTTAGTGGTGAAAAAAGGGGATAAGGACAAAGCCAATTAATCTGGCCGAATGTTCCTCTGAAATATATCACCGCTCCTTTGACCTCACTCCCTTCCCAAGCTCAGTTTTACTGGCTTTAAGGCTTATGCTGTTCAGATATCTTAAGCTAAGCAGAGATTTGTTTGCAAATCATGCTCACCCATTCTAAATGTAAATGTATATTCTGATGGCCATAGCCAGAATTATCAAGAGTAATACTAATTGTGTATTAATAATACCATTATATATATCTATATATATATATATATATATATATATATATATATATATATATATATAATATATATACAATTAAAACCTGTGCTATGCTACAAAATTGAAGTGTGATGTTCTAAGCTTGAAACAGGGTTTGTTTACTTTGGACTTCACAAATATAGGGCACATCATATGCAAAACTATCGTGGGTGACGTGGACAGCCCACTAGAGTCGTAACGGATCTCCGGAAAGAATTAATGTGCCAACAGATGTCAACGATGGATCTATACAAGTTCACTGTTGGCGATGCAAAATGTCGACACAGGGCCAGCGACGCAGCCTCAAATTCAGCCTGTGTCATTGCAAGACCTCCCTTACTCTTTCTTTTGATTGCTCATCTGTTATTTTACCAGCGACACTAGTAAGGTGATCCTGAATAGAATTGTTCAGGTCCTGACAGATCATGGATTCATCATATCAGGAACCATGTAAACTTCTAGAGGGCTGTGGAAGATTTCAAAATCACAAGCTGGTACATTAATCCAATAAACCTCTCTGCATGAAGTTCAGTTAAGTCCTGAGCTATAATGCAGATTCTCACTGGATAACATAACCAGTGGTGATCCAAAGAAAACAAATGTTCCTCTCTGAAATATCACCTCTCTCTAGACCTCCCTCCCCTCCCAAACCCAGTTTAACTGTCTTTAAGGCTTACACTGTTCAAATATCTTCATTTGTTTGCACATCATGCTCAACCATTCTAAATGTGAATGAATTCTGTGTGTCATGGTCTGAGTTATCACTGTTTATGTACAGGAATAATGAGTACATTACAGCAATTAATGACTTAAGGTTTGAAAGACATACACTGTATAGTAAAATGTGAGAAGCTGAGGCTTGTTCCTAAACAGTGTGTGATTCGTGACACAAAGGGATAGTTATGAGGATGTTCTTCAGACTGAATTAAATAGAAATACAGTGTAAGTTAACTGTAGCATGGCGAGAGCATTTACAAGCTTGCACAAAAAGACACATTATGCGATGTCACTATCTCACAGACCCCCTTGAAAATGCATCCAATTGGCTTTTAAAAGGTTACAATAAAAATGGAGACATTATTATTATTAAGCAATAACCATTACATTGGCTCTTTGCTAGCACAGCAGCCTTAGTCATAATGTTTACCTGTTGTATCTATATAGAATACTTAATAGGCTTGAACTGCAGCTGCTAACACTCAACGCTTATTGGTGAATTCTGTCAGAAACTGTCATATACGGCAGTATGATTACATTTCAACATTTGAGCTGAGGATAATAGCTGACATTATGCAAAGTTATAGGAAAGTTAAATGAATTGGTTATTTTCTGTTTTAAATAAGCGTTATCAGTCAAACCCCTCAGCATGCCATTCTTTATGTAACCCCAAAAGGATCGATGCATTAAAACCAATGCAAATAATCTGGTGTTAGTTGTATGCAAATCGTCTTAAATATTGTTTTTATTATCAGTATTTTAGTTTCACCTGCTATTGTTTGGTTACACGTGAAGATTTTAGACATTTTCACTGTCCAATAAAGCAAACAATAGTTTTCTACTGAACCGTTCCTCCTGCAGTTAGCAGATATATTCTTTATTCCCCAGAAGGGATATGACAGCATTTGCTTTCGATGCAAGAATACATACTGTGTGATCAACGTTGACAGGTATTGATGGCGTTTTATTCTGACAGTCGTGACAGTATTTTCTCACAGTATTTTCCTTGTAAATACTGTACTTAATACCAATAGCCGTGTGATATGGGTTCGAACATCCTCCTTTGTTACCTTTCTACAAGTTTACCGCTCCCTCACCTTCAATACAATCTGTGCAGCACAAGCAGATATGGGTTCGCAAACGAAAACAATATTATAGAAAAAAATAATACAAAACATAGAAAACACAGTATTGTAAAGTTCGTGGTAAATTATATTAAAAGTAACGAAATTCACAGACTTATACCCATGCATGCTTTTAATTTAAGACAGATTGTATACACATAAGGGAAAAACGGAAATAATTAGAAACGAGGTACTAAATTGTTACTGAACAGTACTATACAGTCACCCCCCCGCCCCCCAGTTGGACTTTCAACACTGCACGAATGTAAACAGGCCAGTCACACCATTTTCGCACAGCACAGTAGTAAAAGTACAATTCTGAAGAAATCCCACTGCTATTAAACAAGTTACATACGTGTTTGATATCGTGAGAAAACATCAAAGAAAGACGGAAACACTCACCATAGAACGGGGGTGGGATTTCACTTCTTCTGCCCATTGCACCGAGGTCGGCTGAGATTTGGTTTCCTTGTTGTTGTGATGGCATGTAATGCTGGCAGTGTGTGAAGAGCGCCTTGTTTGTTGTCTCCGAACTGGTATATAACAAGGACCCCTCTTTCTGCGTTCTGAGCCGCTCAGTCACGTCAGCAGAGTTTACAGCAGTACAAAGCGTCATCTAGGGTAGCGAGTGGGAGCTGAGACCCAGACTACAACGAAATAGGCTGCTTAAAGGAGAAGCGGGCGTTTTTGGAATTACAGTATTGTGATTATGATTTCAATTAGTGAAATTACAACTCTTCTACACTGGTAATTTTGACCTGGTGACAATTAAGCAAATGCCCCCCCCCCCCCCAACAAATAAAACTAAATGAACTGGGGAGACGTGGATAGGGAAATACCGTTACAGTAGCCTACAGCTAGACAACATCACATTAAGTATTAAAATGTTAAGTCGTTTTTAAATGTCTTTCAGGATTATTTGTGATTGTTTAACTCCAAAATATGAGAAGCACGATTTCTAGATTAAATAAATGGCAGTGTTTTAGGGGTTAAGTTCACAGTCTGCTGAATTTGCGGGGCTTCTATATAAACAGCATGTTTTTTTGTATACAATTTTGTTATGACTAAAAAAAAATAAAAATAACACAACACATACATACTTTAATACCTTGATATCTATTCCAGCTTGATGGGTTACACTTTTCGTTCAGGAAGGTTTGATATACAGTATGATATTTTTGGATGGATACAATGAATTCGGCTTCAAACAAAGCTTCTTTTTCAAAGTACTGTAGGTTTGTGGTGGAAATATTTCGAAGCTGAACAAGAATGCGTGTCGTTGTCGTAAGTGATGATTCAGACACACTGACGGGATTGATGCAAACCTCGGTCCCTGTCTGAGGATACAGAATGAGTTTCCTTATCTGGAGCAAACAGACTTAACCACCTGTCACCTGTGGCATTGATGTCTACAGATGTGATGCTATCAATTGTATTCACCTATCAAATAATGCCACGAGGAATTTATCCATCTCAAACGGTTGGTTTTATTTTATTTTATTTTTTATCGCTTTTGTGGAGTTCATTATACAAATTTACCATGGTATTTCTGCACTGTATTCTTGCAGTTTTACCCTGCTTTTTCCATTGTAATACCATGTGCTAACCATAATAGACCCTGGTTTACCTTGTTTATTAATAATCTTTATCATACCTCACTGTTCTTTACGCTGCTTTCTATGTTTTGCCATGCTTTCACTATGCTTTACTACGCTTTGCTATGCTTTTACTATGGTGAACTTTTATAAGGCTTATTCATCACAGGAAGTATAGAGCTTCAAAGATTGTAGAAGCCAGCAATCCAATTCAGTATATTTTGTGTCGCAGCAAACATAGAAAAGAATGTGTCTGGGTATTCTACATGTATATTTAATAATATGTTTTCTCTTGAACCATTGTTGTGCTTAGATTCTATATGGATCTATTGTGTTCTTATATTTTGAACAACACAGGATTAAAAAAAAATCATTTGACTAAACAGGCCGTCAACACTGAGTAAGCAGTTTTTGTTTTGTTTTTAATGTATTTTTTGTTCGTTGTCTGGGTATCACAAATATAAAAAGGAAAAAGTACTGAACATATTTTTTGTCCACGTGTTTTAGCGAGTTTTATGTCACGATTAATGATTACCTCTTTACAGGGTTGAATGATATAATACAAACTTTATGCATGAACAAAACGATCAAACTGGGAAAATAAACTATCATATATTTAAGAAGAATAGCATTCATAAATATTTTTTTTTTTCCATGTGTGTATACAGCATGTGAACATCGGGTGTGTTTATACTAATACAGATACAATGATGTACAGACTCCTGGTGATTATTCTGCAGTGCGAAAGAATGAAGCGTGTCTACAGTACAATCCACGTCGTGCTCGTATCCCATTCACTACAAGAACAAGAGGCAGCAGTAGTTTAGAACGCACTTTGTAGACAGATCATGGAGCATTATTGATCAATGAAAGACAGTTTCCAGTTTTGCCTTAAGGGGCTGTATTTTAAAGCTTGGTAAGAACATGTATTTTAAATTGAAAAATAAACTTAAGGCAAGTTTTAGTGAAAAAAAAATATTTGGCGTCCCCTAGTGGCAATATATAAATAAGCGCTCTTTCCCTCGAGTTTTGGATGGCCGTTGCAAAGGGTCAACATATACTGTATATGTTGTTGAAGCAATGTGGAGATAGTAGCTCAAACCAAATGGTAACAGCCTTTGATTTCAATTATTCTTGCGATTAAAAAAAAAAAAAAAAAAAAAAAAAAAAAAAAACCACAGCAAGAAAAGATCATTTTATAACTGAATACAGAATGCAGAAGAATATTCTCAATATAATTAAAGGCTTTACCCCTGCAGTAATCAAGATGTTATTTCTTAAATAACAGATATTTTAATCATTGCCCTAGAACACTTCCCTATGCATGCAACACCATGAATGCATGCAGTGTAAAGGGAAATCAGTTACGTTGTCTCACACATAATTCATTAGATTATCTAAGAATGTGGTGCGTTATTGACCAGCCACTCTTCTGGTTGTGTGAAGTATGTGGAATGAAAAAAAAAAGATTTCTATTCAGATGCTGTATAAACCAGAAGCAACACTTAAAATTGTGACTAGATCCATTTCTAAGGTTAGTATAACTGCAAGCATTAAAATTAATATTTATTTGATCCACTGAGTTAACAGATGTCATATTTATTTAAAAGCTGTTTGAATCATTCAATATGTTTTACCAGCCATGCTCTTCCATGTGTTATATCGCTCTTATGTGGGTTTTAAAGGAATCACGTGTTATCACACACATGAAGGTACCCCACAGGTTAAATAAAGCTTTCCGGTGCTTTGTGATACTTCCCAAACCCCCTGATACTGTGAGGTAAACAACAAACTAGATAAAAATTGTGTTTTGCAAAGATCAGCAGTATATTATGTGTTCTCAAACTCAATGCCATGCAAGCTACTGTGGTCCTGGTGGGCAACATGACACCTCTCAGTCAGTGACACACATAGAAAATGTATTTGAGCACCACTTCTTAATAAGTATGTCTCACTGCCTTTCGGGCCCATACTCCTATTTGTACCCCACAGAGAACATGACATGAAATGACATTGCAAACTAATATGTCAAGAAACGTAACATGTCCCTGAAAAGGGAAATACTGACGATTAAGTAAGCCTATTTGCATACAATTCTCATTTGGTTAATGATGCAGCCAGCAAGTAAAATTAGGTTCTGTTTCCAACTACAGAAAGGTTAAGCTTGTTTCTTTCCTGAGGCAGCATAAGCCATTGTTGTTTTATGGCACTTATCCCTCTTTGCTTAATGGATGTCATTTGGGTGAAGAAAATGGGTTTGCTTTAATTTGCAGTGCAAAACAATTACAACGACACGGCGAAAAATGACAAAACAAATAATAGCTTTTAGGTAACTTGTTAGAATTTTACAGAAAGGTCAGTTTTCTCATAAGCAGAATATCTAGAGTTTTTTTTTTATCTGTAGAATTAGATTTCATCTTATGAATATATATGTATCTATATATATATATTAATCTATATATAGATATATATATATATTAATATATATATTATATCTATATATATATCTATATATATATAACATATAGAAATATTTATAGTCCTAAATGCAAGATTTGAAAGTTTGGTTTCTGTCCACGGCTTAGTTGCAACTTTCTTGCACAAGCTGTCCTGCCTTGGTGATTTGGTTTCCTTTTAGCTGCGAAATGGGAATTGGAATGGAATTTATATTTAAAACTGGAGCTAAAGTTTAGTAAATGTGACCCACTGGTTGTGTAACTTACTGCTGTAAACTAGGAATTTTATATGACCTAAATTATCACATCAACTTGTACTGTGAACCTGTAGATATTAAATTGTAAGTCATTGAAAGACTCTCTGGAGTCCCACTGCCAGACAAGCGTTCTAAAGAAATAATCCTACGTTTTATGGGAGAGCCTTTTTTTATTTCAGTTTAACCAGCATTAGGATAGTATGAATATCTGACACCTCACTGCATACTTGGTGCTTCTCTTGCTACAGCTGATCAGAGCCAGCACTCTGGCAGGGTTGAGATTGCAGAATACCTGTGCTCAAACAGCTACAGTGTCTAAAAGTGTTTTTAATTTTGGTATGTAAAACTTTTCCAATTGTGGATGTTCAACTTCTCTTCGTATTTTTCTTTACATTTTGTAAATGATACCATTATGCATTTTGAATACATACCAATGTAACTGTCTTATTTGTACATTTTGGTTTTATTAATGATGAGAATACAATTAATGTCCTGAACAATTATGTTTTGCAGAGCTCACTGAACAGCAGAGAGAGTTTAAAGCTACTGCTGGAAAATTTGCTCGAGAGGAGGTACTCCCTGCTGTGTCCCCTTATGACAGAACTGGAGAGGTAAGTGCTGTGTTCTGCTATTCCATATAGAGTTGTTTCTCAGAAATCCTCTGCTCTAACACATAATAATAGAGATGCATGGGGCTGCTGCTCAGTGTTTTAAATCCTCTTTGGTGTCATACTCTACAGCTGACATTTTAAATATTCACTTTGCTGTCAATCCTATGACAGAATAATTTGCCAGGAAGGGATAGTATATAACTGTCAGAAGCATTAGAGCAAGCGAACAAACACAATATTTGAAGAATTCTAACAGTCTTGTCTTTTGAAAGTGGTAAATATTCAGAACATTTTAATCCTTTTAACTTTTTTTTTCTCTTTTTTGTAATTAACAGGCCAGTAAAGCAGTGTTCATTGTATTTTATTTTTCTTTTAGTATCCTGTACCTCTTATCAAGACAGCCTGGGAGTTGGGTCTGATGAATTCTCACATTCCAGAAAAATGCAGTACAGTATATGTAATTATTCATTGTCAATTCAGTTTGATTTGTGATTATTCAACAATCTATCCTTGGGAGCTGAAGATGTGTATTTTTAATTAAAATGTTCTTTTCTCATTCTGTAGGTGGCATTGGACTGGGCATATTTGATGCATGCCTCATAGCAGAGGAGATAGCATACGGGTGTACTGGTGTTCAAACTGCTATTGAAAACAGTTCTTTGGGAGTAAGTTGCATTCTTCCAAAGAAACATCTGTAAAAGAAATGGTACATACATTGTACTAGTATTTATTTTATTATAAGTGTGTTTTTTTTAAGCAAATGTCAGTCATCATTGCAGGCAGTGAACAGCAGCAAAAGAAGTACCTGGAAAGAATGACGGAGGAACCTCTCATGTGTGTGAGCGTTCTGGAATCTTAAATTATTGTGGTAGACAGTGTTCTAATGTGGTGTTCCGTTGGGCTTGGGCTAGGATCCCCAATTGTTTGTGATACACACTGAAACTTAGTATTGAACACATTTCCATACTGCTCATGCCAACATACAGTACCAGTCAAAACTTTGAGTACACCTGCTTGAAACCAGGGTTTTCATGATTATCTATGCATTTAACTGTATAACCAGGTTTACTTATATAAGCTGATAATCAAAAGTGAATTGCATTCAAAAGTGTAATTTTTAAATGAAAATGCAAATCTTGTCAATTTCAATGAAATGGTCACCCAAAGCAAGGGGATTTCAGTCTGAAGCATAAGTCAGTCTGAAATGTGTATAACACGGTGTTCATGATTATCTATGCAGATTTTAACTGCATGTTACCTAATTAACCTTTTGTCACCATTAAACAGGGTCTTTAATATATTTCAAGTTATATGATACGTGTACTTATATAAGGTCAATCTTTAAAACTGATAAGTCTTATAAATGAATTGCATTCAAAAAATGTTTTTCCAATTTTTTAAATGTTTAAGAGATACAAATGGCAAAATCGTAGAGGAAGAAAAAAAATAGCAAATTTCAATGATTACTTTTCACAAGTTTTTACAAAGGAAGATACTGAAACATGCCCCATCATCCAGTTCCTATCCAGTTTTAAATAACTTTAGCACTGAGGCAGAAGTGTTAAAGGGACTAGGAGCTCTTAAAATAAACAAATCCCCTGGGCCGGATGAGATCCTCCCAGTAGTACTCAAAGAAATGAAAGAAGTAATTTACAAAAGCTAACCAAGATCATGCAGTCTCTTGAAATGCAAACGTAATACCGATCCACAAAAAGGGAAACAAAACTGAACCAGGTAACTACAGACCAGTAAGCCTGACTTCTATTATATGCAAACTTATGGAAACTATAATAAGATCCAAAATGGAAAATTACCTATATGGTAACAGGGTACTGGGAGACAGTCAACATGGTTTTAGGAAAGTGTTGCCTAACTAACTTGCTTGATTTTTTTGAGGATAACATCGATAATGGATTGTCATGACATGGTTTATTTAGATTTCCAGAAAGCTTTTGACAAAGTTAAAAGATTAATTCTCAAACTGAACAGGAAACACATGTACATGGATTAGGGAGTGGTTAACTTGTAGAAAACAGAAAGTACTTATTAGAGGAAAAACCTCAGAATGGAGTGTGGTAACCAGCGGTGTACCACAGGGATCAGTATTAGGTCCTCTGCTATTCATCTACATTAATGATTTAGATTCTGGTATAGTAAGCAAACTTGTTAAATTTGCAGACGACACAAAAGTAGGAGGAGTGGCAAACACTGTTGCAGCAGCAAAGGTCATTCAAAATGATCTAGACAAGATTCAGAACTGGGCAGACACATGGCAAATGACATTTAATAGAGAAAAGTGTAAGGTACTGCACGCAGGAAATAAAAATGTACATTATAAATATCATATGGGAAGAAGGAATCTATGAAAAAGACCTAAGTTTTTGTTGACTCAGAAATGTCTTCATCTAGTCTATAAAAAAGGCTAACAAGATGCTCGGATACATTGTGAAAAGTGTTGAATTTAAATCAAGGGAAGTAATGTTAAAACTGTACAATGCACTAGTAAGACCTCATATGTCATATGCAGACAGGCTAAAAGAATTGAATCTGTTCAGTCTTGAACAAAGAAGACTACGTGGCGACCTGATTCAAGCATTCAAAATTCTAAAAGGTATTGACAACCCAAGGGACTTTTTCAGCCTGAAAAAAGAAACAAGGACCAGGGGTCAAAATGGAGATTAGAAAAAGGGGCATTCAGAACAGAAAATAGGAGGCACTTTTTTACACAGAGAATTGTGAGGGTCTGGAATCAACTCCCCAGTAATGTTGTTGAAGCTGACACCCTGGGATCCTTCAAGAAGCTGCTTGATGAGATTTTGGGATCAATAAGCTACTAACAACCAAACGAGCAAGATGGGCCGAATGGCCTCCTCTCGTTTGTAAACTTTCTTATGTTCTTATGTTCTTAACTGCTGTGGCCAAGACCATCAAACAATTTGAAGAAACTGGCACTCATGAGGACCGAACAAGGTCAGGCAGGCCAAGGGTGACCTCAGAATCAAAGAACAAGTTAATTCGAGTCACAAGTCTGCAAAACCGGCAATTAACTACCCCTGAAATACAAGCTCAGCTAAATGCTCCTAGAAGGAATTGCTGCAGAAGAGCTGGGAAGACATGTCGGATGATTTCCTGCTGAAACTTGTTAACCGAATGCCTTGTGTTTGTAAGGCTGTTATTAAGACACAGGGTGGCTATTTTGAGGAATCCAAGATTTAGAGACAATTTTCAATTTTCTTGAACATTGCTTTGATACTCCTTTTGTTTTGTATATTGTAACATGTGTTTTCATTTTCAAGTATTTACAGAAATGTATACGATTATGAAAAAAACCTAAGTTTCCAGCAAGTGTACTCAAACTTTTGATTGGTACTGTATGTGAACATAAATAAAGGAATAAATCTGTAGTATATCTTGTGTCAAATGCAAAAGCTTTTAATAGTGCAGATAAATAATACAAAGTAAAACAGAAAACTGATGGTCTGTGTGTTTTGAACTCTGTTGTTTGAACTCAAAGGCGTACTGTGTGACAGAGCCAGGAGCTGGCTCAGATGTTGCGGGGATTAAGACCAGGGCAGAGAGAAAGGGTGACGAGTATATCATTAATGGGCAGAAGATGTGGATCACAAATGGTGGCAAAGCTAACTGGTAAGTCCTGTGTGCAAGGGCTTGTACTGTATGAAGCCTACTGTAATCCATGTGCTTCTTTAACTATGAAGCTTGATGTTTGCCAACACAGAACAGGACCAAAAAATTCAAATGAAAGAAAACAAACTTTTTCCTTTTGTATGTATACAGGTATTTCCTGCTGGCTCGTTCGGATTCGGATCCCAAAACCTCAGCGAACAAAGCTTTCACTGGCTTCATTGTGGATGCTGATACCCCTGGAATCCAAGTTGGAAGAAAGGTAGAAATACTGCATAATTATAATAAATCACCACACAAAAACAGTGAATATAATGAGGTAAATGCTGAGAGAAATGTTGATACCTTTTTAAACTTGTGAGGCAGACATGCTTGATAGGTAAACTAGAGAATGTAAAACAGATGAGAATCAGTTTTTCATTGATTCAGTCTTCACCTTTTTAAAAAATAAATAAATACTGCATAGATAACTGATATTTAACCTTCCTGTTTTGTGTACTGTTAGGAAATGAATATGGGCCAACGCTGCTTTTACACAAGAGGTATTACATTTGAAGATGTAAGAGTACCAAAGGAAAACGTACTTCTAGGAGAAGGAGCTGGGTTTAAAATTGCCATGGGAGCCTTTGATAAAACCAGACCTCCGGTGAGTACAGCAATTTCAAAATATTTGTACAAATAGAAAGGTACAGTGATGGTGTAATTGAAACTATTTGTGAATTTCATATAGGTACATGGCAGTTATCTTAGGACAGACATACTAAAATGAGGCTTTCCGTTCGTCCGTCTTTTTAAAATGATTGTTTTATGCAGTAATAGACTAACTCAATTACAGGTCACAGCTGGTGCAACAGGACTGGCACAGAGAGCTTTGGATGAAGCAACAAAATATGCTTTGGAAAGGAAGACTTTTGGAAAATTCATTGCAGAAGTGAATATTTTTGTGTTGTCCTCGATATTGGTGTATAAAATGACATCCACTAAAGAAACATAATACTCTTTTGAACAGCTCACAATACAATATTGACAAAAGGCATTTGTCCACTAGCCTCCTCTGTAGCCCAACTTTAACTGTGGTTCCTTTGCTTAAGCTGGATATGGTGTTAATTGATCATTTAAAGAGAACTGTAAGATTTAATAACCTTCTGTTTGTCATTCTCTCTGAAATAGCACCAGGCAGTCTGTACCTGAGCATCAAACATTGTCTTCCCGTTTTTTTTGTAATGTATGTAAACTAAATGACTTTCCATCAAAATTTAAAATTGCTATATCTTTTCAAGGGTTTATGGTCTTCCATAAAAACAGATTTGATTTTATTCAATTGGAAATGCATTGCCTATATTCATACCAAATACATCAGGAAACCATTTTTGATCAATGCTGATATAATATCTAAATGCTTTTGTTTGTTTGGATTTTTTTTTTTTTTTTAAACAAAACAACTCAAAGAATGTATTGCCTACGGTTTTCAGTTCTGCGATGCAACTGAAAAACAAAACATAATTTGTGCATTGGAATAAATAAATATAAACATTGTTTGTGTCTTGTGTAATGGTCGAATTAAGCATCTCTTTGGGGATTGGTCATGTTTCTATGATCACTACTGCAAACTAAAATTCTACCTCCCTAACCTTGAACACTGAAGTGAAGCATGTTTTAAAAGGTACAAAGCGAAGTCAACTGGACAAAGACTTAACCTGGTATTTTCATCGGTGTTACACTTGTGCATTTTATCAAAAAATTTAGTTTTTACGTTATGTATTGGGATGATGTACTGCACAGCTTTGTAAAGAGAGAAGTGCTAACTGTAATTATAAACATCAACCAGAGTTTAGCGAGGGCCAGCAACTCCTTGGTAATCGACAAGGGTAGTTCAATAAACATAATGATAAATGTAGAGAACACTAACCAACTCATCCAGGCAGTCGTGTTACTGTTTGGGTCATGTTTACTTGCACAGCTAGGCATTTTATTACAGTATTTATTATTGTATTAACACTGGCTATAATGCCTACTCAATTGTTAACAGAAGGGACGGTTATGAAGCTGACGCCATTCCGGCTCCACAATGGTCAGTTTGGGCAGCCAAGACAAGATGGCGAACAAACGTATTAAACATCAACAGCTTGTATTTAGTTTACGGGCTACTTAACATGTTCGCGATGTCTTGCAACGTAAACCATATATGTGTAACTCTCGAAATCAATCGACCCTACTCAAACAGAAATCCTGCAGTTCAACATGAGAGGCAGATTCGCTCGGCCTGTGCTTCGGGTGCGTCTCTTTCTTATTCTTTTTTGTTGTTGTTCTAACGTATAAAAAGTGCGACTTGTGGCGACAATTTGCATCATCCAAGAACGGTAGGGTGTGTTTTAATTTAATTTTTCTAATAATGAAAACATGACTACATCTAAAAACAAGTTGGCAGTAGCATGTGCAGTAAAAAGAGGGTACAATAACACTTACTTTTAGGTGGTAATATTGTATAACAGCGTTTATTTGTTTATGTTGGCATACATCGGAATACTCAGTGGATAATTTGTAAGGAAAACGATTTTTTGTCATCGGCATCTTTTAAAATCACAAAATAAACCAATGACGATATTTGACCGAAATCCACCAAGCGAATTAGTAAAAGGCCAACTGATTATATTTTTTTGTAAATACGGTACAAGTGTATTTGCGGTATGTGTCAGCCCAGATCACGAACACACTACCTTTATCTATAACAGGCCAGCTGCACCAAATAAAAGCAGACTTGCTGGGCTAGTGGCTGTGTGAAAGGCAGCTATCATTTGGAGGGCTGAATGGGCGGCCAGAGAAGGTATCTAGATAATTAATATTCTATTTTAGAAAAGCCTGTTTGAAGACCCATTAATACAAAATCAGTTCTGTAAATCTGGCAAGCGGTCGTCAAATCTGGCGTTGATTGAGCACAGAAAATGTCTTTATCATTTTATATATAAAACGGTGCGTCAATAAAAGTTGCAAAAATTTTAAAATCTGTTAAAACTTTAAAAAAATTAAAAATCTGTTTAACTTTGTAAAAGAATAATCGTTTATATTGCTGAAGTACTGTACTGCGGAATTCCAGAAAACATTCTGTTTAGCATTTTCATAAATCATGTCTGCCCTATCCACAGGGAATCTAAGTTTTCATGTTATTATTTTAATATTGCAGTTACCAGATGTTTGTTATTCATGGTGGGTGCTTGCTTCATTGAAAATTATTGGAAGAATCCACTGGATTGACAAAAACAAACTAAGCAGATTTATCTTGGCCTGCCAGGATGAGGAGACTGGGGCGTTGGCTGACAGGCCTGGAGAGATGGTAAGTACTCTACTGTAATAAATGAGTTCTCTCCAATAGCAAACATGCTTAGGTGAGGTTCTGTATACTTTGTGAATACTAAAATACCCATTGCACTACTTTAAGAGGAGCAGCGATGGCCTGGTAAATTGCAGTGCAGGTCATGGTGAATTCCAACTGCACTGGCTATTTCTCTATCAGTTTTTCTGTTCCTCTCTCCTGTATGTATATACAAGAAAGGGGAAATGATATTTGCAACTCTGGATCATATGGGATTGGTATACTAAAAAATATTGATACATGAAAGTTATTTGACTGATGTGGTGACTGCAAAGAAGTTAATTCACTCTGCATTATCAATTAAGTTCTATATGCACATTCACTTTTTTTAAATATAAATGATCTTCAAAAAACAGTATTAGCAGATTTTTGTTTAGTTTGTATTGGCGATTGCAGCAGTGATCTAAAAGGAAAGCTGAATAATAATTTTCTAAATATCCCTACCAAAATACAAGTTATTTTACCAAACAGTCTGTACCCTTCAAACAATCAAACATTTGCTATCTGTTTACGGAATGCACTGTACTGCACAAATTACTACAGTATATTTATTTTTGTTCATGCCAGGTGGATCATTTTCATACCCTGTTTGGAATTGCTGGGCTATTACAGATGGGAGAGGAACAGATAAAAGAAGTGAACCCAGTGTTTTGTATGCCAGAAGAAGTCCTCAAGAGAATCAATGTGCATCATGAGATTTTATGCTAGGACAGTGCTCAGATTGTTGCTGTTACCTTTCATAACGAAAAGGATATTGTGAATGAGAAACTCCAGCTACCCAAATTGTGTCAGTCTGAAAAGTGCAAAACATATTTACCATTGAGTTATGAATTGAATTTTGGACCTTCCAATAACAAACAACATTGCACACCTCTATACAGGGCCACTCAAAACCACAGATCTGTCAACATATCTAATACACTATTTATTATTCAGTGTAGGAATCTTAATTGATCATCTTAAGGCCACCTTTCTATA
Source organism: Polyodon spathula (assembly GCF_017654505.1). Lineage (NCBI taxonomy): Eukaryota > Metazoa > Chordata > Actinopteri > Acipenseriformes > Polyodontidae > Polyodon > Polyodon spathula. The sequence goes on from NC_054551.1 coordinate 29,600,084, forward strand.
AAGATACTTAGTGCTGAAAGAGTTAACGTTTACTGCTGTGAACAAATCACTTTATTTGTGGTATTCTGACACTATAAAAACTGTAAAAATAGTAGATAGCTTTTAAATGGTTTTGCTGTATTGATCAATGTATCAAAATAAAAGGAGCAGATTTAAGGTCAAGGTTCTGTTTTCATAGTTCTAATTATACACTCTATGTTTGCATTCTGAAACTTGAACACACCCTGTGTGCACTGTATCATGAGGGCATGTCTTCACTGTATGTTATTGAACTCTATGGATGATAGAAAAACTGGTTCTTTTGTTGTATGTTTTGAAAACCCCAGTGTGATTCCTTTGCTCACGAGTCAGGTGTATGCAAGCAATGAAATGAGTACAACCCTTCTGTATCTTTGAAGAATTTCAAACTGTAGCAGCCTTCAAAAGAGTGATAGCCAAACCTTGCAATCTGTTTTATAATCTCTTACAATAAAATAGGGAACAATGTTTGAATAAAAGTTAAGAAAATTGAGCCTTGGTTATCCCACAACTCATTAGCTTTGAATCTGACCATTATAGGATCCTAGTGGAAATGTGTCATTTTGTTGCATTTTGTCTTGATTGTGTCTTTTTTGCTTTTTTGTGTTGTAAATTGCAACTATGTGCCCCAGAAACTATCACTACACCTTGGTTTAATGTGTGGAGTAAATGAATACTAATAATCCACCTACACATTGTTATTTAGGAAATGTTTTAAAAGCAAGGCTATGAGGAATACAGTGGCACAGGCTAGTTGGCAGACACCACTGATTGATTTTGCTACAGTAGCTCAATATCAGTTCCAGCACTGCTGTTTGATTAACTATAACCACTTAGGAGTCAGATAGTGTTTTTATATAAAGGAAACTTGTGTCTTCCTTTCTTGATACAGTATACTGCTTGAAGTAGCTAGAGATTGTAAAGGGGTTATAAAGCATTATTCTATACATATAATCATAATAAATGCTTGTTTTTCACCAATAGATAAAAAATATTTACAGTAAGTCATTTCACCAGTGCTTTGAAAATTTGTTGTGGATTAGCCAGATTTCAGATTGTTGGTAACATGTCTGATTAATTAATAAATATATATCATTCCAGTGGACAGAAAATATACCAATTGTTTTTCCATAATACATGTTGCTTATCACCCCGAACATGTCTCATGTTGAGTGCCTTGACGGGTATCATCAGTTTTAAATTAATTTATTTAACTTATTTTAATATAATTTCTCACTCGTCATGACCAACTTTTAAAGGTAGGTCTACACTAATACCGGTGCTATTCCTGTTTTACAAAAGAACCTACACAGTAGGTTGTTTGGCAGTACCTGGTCAATCTGAAGTGTAACATTTCCAGAAGTTAACCACAATACCGTATTCTATAATATGACAGTAGATTTTTTTTTTAATGAACAGCAGAGGGCATCACTTCTCTACCCAAATGATAGCATCCATTTCTGATTACAAAACTTTTCATCTTAAAAAGTACTGGTTTCCAGTTTATAGAACTTCGAACATTAACAGAGAATAAAACATTTTGTCTTTACATGCTTTTCCTAAGTTCCTGTTGAAGTTGTATATATATATATATATATATATATATATATATATATATATATATATATATATATATATATATATATTTGAGATTTTTGTCTCAAAATTTTAAAATTCAATGTTAAAGCACACCTTTTTACTTTAGCAAGCTTCAAATGTATTAGCACTTCTAACAACAGCCTGTGTTTGTGTATGCAGCAGATACACTGTGTTTGTTCGAGATATATTCTGACACCTACAAAAGCCTGAGGGTTACCCTTATTGAGAGAGGAAGCATATTGAATTACAAATTAAGCTTATTGTTTAGTGTCAGCACAATTGTGTGAGTGTGACATTGTGGAACAGATATCTTTACTCTTGACAAGGAATGTGTATATTTTAATACAGCTACATCTGCTTAATTGAAGAGATACAATTGGAGTGCTGCTTGCCATCAGCAGAAGGAACGTATGCACCTCACAATATCTAAACAATGCTGATCACTGAATTAAGTGAATATGGTTTTAACTCATGTGTCAAACATTATTCAGATAATATAATAAGCTAAATAAGGAACAATTTCATCGTTCGTTTTTCCGTGATTATCCATCAGTTCAGTCTGTAATTCAGTTAAATTCTGATAAACTAATTGATATGTCTTTGCACGGCTGGTGATAATCAACTGCAATGATAACCCATGTGACTGCAGCCCAGCATGCATTACCATTAACAACCTCATAGCTCATCAATAACTACACACACAGCCATTGCTGTTAGGTTGCGGCAGAGTCCCACTGGGTATTGTTGGTGCTTTTACCCCAGAGCTAGTCTTCGTTGTTTACATTGGGTTGGTCTCTTGAGCGGAATGTAAATGTCAATGCACTTTATTGTATTACATTTGTTTTTAGAACAACAATCAAATAGGATGTTGGACATTAATACAGTACAATACAAGAGATGGTTATTTTATAAAATGATGCAGAGGCAATACTGGAAGGAATGGTGAATGATTTACCATTGAAAGGGTTGCATGGCCTCACAATATGTTGACACATCAAGGACACTGGCTTCTAGGTTTTTAGTAGTATCATCAACATATCGAGTCCTGTCCGATAAGTGGACTTCTTTAATATTGCAAGTTTTAGTTTGAAAATAATGTTTTCAAGTACAAACTTCACTACTGAAGATCTGTTAAGTGACTTACCAACTGTATAAAGGGATTTGGCTTGTTTCTAAATCATTAGGGGGATTTTTAAATAAGGAAAACAAAAATATGCCTTGGTCAGCCTCAAACAGACTTCCAATAGCATGTGTGATTATCAAACATATGAATAAATAGCTTGCCCCTTTTACATTGGTTACCATAGTGTCAGAAAAAAAGTAATGTATTTTATGGTAGCAGTTTTGTAGCTTTTAGTACTATCATCAGTTTTTAATAAGTTTGTAATAACTATGGGAAAAAAATGCAAAGTAAAATTCTTTAAGAAAGGTTTTTAAAGTCCAGCTGAGTTTTTTTTTTTTCCCACTCATGAGCAGAATGATGTTGCTTAAAGACAGGCCTGTGCTGCATGAGATTTAAGAACCCATTCATTGCTTGCTTGTGCTTTTGATGCATTTCTATGAAATATAGATCAAAAGCTTTGTTAGACCACCAATGCATGCATTATAACAATAATCATCATCTATTAATAATGTGTGACAAAGTAAATGCAATTCGTTTTTTATTTTTTTATTGTTGGGTTTACTCCCTCAAAGTTGGGGTTGGCTCATTGTCTGCTTAGTTAATTGAAGTCCTCTTCAGTTGTCCAGGTTTAAGAAGCTCTGGAGAGCTCTTGGGACAGGTAGTTCATAGATCCCATCTGGGAGTTTGTTGTTGGTTAACAAGCAGTCCCGTATGGTCACTCTACACAGGTGTACAAGCTCACATGGTTCTCTGTAGCGGGTTCGAGGTATACAGTCTTTCCAGTCAGCAACGAGAGGATGACGCCCAAAACCAATCTGAGTCTGCAAAGCTGACAGATTAGTTCTTTAAAATCCCATCTAAACATATTGTAAAATAGTTCACTGTAGGATAGTTTTTGATGTTGGAGCAACAGAATTTCATTAAAATTAAATCTTTTTTTTTTTTTTTTTTTATACCTATTTGGTTTAATTTCCTATTATAATCTTCTGCATGTTTGGCAAACTATAGCTAATTTCAGAATAAATCATTTCTATTCTGTATAGGGGAATTCTGCCTACCTCAATGTCTGTGATAGATATGTGGGTGAGCACCCTGGCACACAAGGTTATACAGACTCTAGCATCCTCAATGATATCAGTGAAATCCAGGTCATCCAGAATTCTTACTCTTGGTGGGTAGAAGAGTACAGTGAGCACAATGTAATTCGGGGTTCTCTCCCTCTCCAGCAGCCCATATTGCAGAAGGATCTTCAATATGTAATGTTGCCTGGTCTGGGCTACATAATGTAAAGGTGTTACACCACTAAGAGGGCTTGGACTGTAAACTGGTGTGAAGGGTCTATAAACAAGAGTTGGAAACAACTTTTAGTACAAATAGGGCCAGAACACTTACTGTATTTAATGTTCTTGTTCATTTGATCACACGTTAAAATAGGTCCATGTTCAAGATAAATTAATGGAGAAAGAAAGTTTGTAATATAAAAGTTTACTCCATATAAAATATATGGAAACATGATATTTGTTAGACAGAATTCATGAATTGTTATTTAAAGCATTATCATATATATCTTTATTTATTTTAAATTTAACCCCGCCCGTGGCGCAACCGACAAGCATGTGTCGTTTTCTGTTTGCTGTACCTGAAGCAGGCAATCTAGTAGATAAATACAGGAATACATGTGCAAGTATAACTTGATGATGTTAAGTATAGCTGTGCATGTTCTCATTTGTGTAAAGCTATTATTATTATTATTATTATTATTATTATTGTTGTTGTTGTTTTTCTTATCTACTGCATTTTATTAGATTGATGCTGCTGTTACCTCCATATGAGTGCCAGGTTGTTGGTTTTGTCCTGAAGAAAACCTGAAGTCTTCTCCATTAGCTTCTTCACAAAGGAAGGGTTTCCCCTCCGAGCAAATACCCAGTAAAGAATGGTGTTGATGCATACTTCAGTGAACTCGAGATAGAAGTGCACATCAAGGCGCTGGCGAGCATCCTGTGCAAAGCCGATGTAGTCTGAGATCAATGCCTCAAATTGTTCCAAATCGGCATTTCTCAATAGTTTGGCCAAGGTCCTATAAATCCGGGGTTCATAACTCTGATACCCCCATTGGCCTGGGAACTGGTATAGTGGTCTCCTCCCTATCTTCTGCACCAAATCACAAAACACGTTTGTTTTCCCGCAGTTTGAAGCTGTTGGCTCAGCACTGTCAGACATCCCTGCTGAAAATAAAGCCGTGCCTTGGAGGTGACATCACAATACTGTTTAAAAATGTTGTTGGTGCTGCTGATGCTGATTTTAATGTAGGACCTACCATATCTGAAATATGAAATATTTGAAATATTTTTTTCCGCCAATAAAAACTCAAAAGTAAGATCTGAAATACTAATGCTTAATTATGACGAAGTTGTTTATAGTACCGTTGCATCACACCGCGGGTCTTCAGAATGTAGACATCACACTCTCATCAGAATGTAATCAGTCATACATCCTGGGAAGTGCTAAAAGCCAGACCAAGGCAAAACTGCCCGAGTGGCCTTTAAAGGGTGCGTGATTTTCATAAGATGTCCGTCAAAAGATTTCTCCATTATCATTGTAGCAGTTTCCCTATTTTTTTTAGTTAATGCTTCCAGTCCAAAACTATGCTAATTATCACTTTACCATCCAATGTTTCTTGGTGCTGTAAGTACCATGAACATCTAAAACAGACCCCTCATAATATTCAGTGTATGTAATCGTTGTAATAATCTTTATAATCTTTTATTTTTATATAGTGCCTTTCAAAGTAGACCACCATAACAAATCACTTTCACCCGATAGATGGAGCACAAGGAGGTTAAGTGACTTGCTCAGGGTCAGACAGTGAGATGACAGACAGACAGACTGATGTATTTAATTTGGGACTTCGAAAACCCGGCAAACGTTAATTCTCGGTCCTTATTAATGCGTCGTTGAACTGCACAGTAATTGCTGACTCTGGTCGTTTTTTTTTTTGTTTTGTTTTGTTTTTTTTTTTTATCTCTCAAGATGGGAGACTTCTGTTTCAGTTTTGTCTGATTTGGGAAAATTAACAATTTGTGTATCGCTGTTTGATTTGCCCGCGACTGATGCAAACACTTTTCCATTTCCAAACAAACAAACAAACAAAAAACATTCAGGTTTGCTCTCGTTTTATCTGTGTATATGTACCTTATTCCACTAGAGGGCAGTAAAAAAAAGTGAATCATGTTTAAAAGTGCTCTGTTCTTGAACAATACTAGAGGCTGCAGTATATCTGTGTAACAACTTTCTAATTACAGTAGTTGTGTTTTTTTTGTTGTTGTTTGTTTGTTTTGTTTTTTTAAACGTTTCTTTGAATTATGAGCGTAGCCATTTACTCCAGGTCAGCTTGCATGCTAATCAATATAAAATATATAATACTGATTGGTATAGAGGCAACAGTGATAGACAAATTGAATGGCTAGCTGACCAGAACCATCCATTACAATCAGATAAATAAGGCCATTGGGCTGTTATGGCCTTGTAATTTCCCTCAGTGTTTCCCTCTAGCTGAAAAAGTAATTGGATTGAGAAAAGGACATTCATAGTGCATCTTACACACCATTCCAGCAGGGCTTGCTCCAAACATGAAACTGTCCGGAGAACGAGATAAAAATGCCTGCTTTTCTGATAGGTGGCTGATGACCTTCATCACGACTGCAAAAGACAGGTAGGCTGGCTACTAGGTAGTTATATTTGTATTGGTGGACTGATTTTTAAATAAACAATTCACTGGCAAATACATTTGATGTCATAAGTAAGTTAAACAAGACACAAAAAAATAATGTAACAGAATATTCGGGATATTAGTTTATTTTTAATGTGACATTCATAATGTTGGCAATATAGTAGTAGATTACAAAAATGTCTTATAGGTTATTACTTACCCATGGTAGACATCATTCTCAGGTTTTACAGTCATTCCTTTACAAAATCTCTATCAAATGATGATATAACTTCCATTCAAGTAAAACAAATCTTTTCTTGGTGTGAAGCCTAAAAAAAGAATCATTGAGTCATACTGCCACTCTGCTAATGTCATCATAAAAACAGTCAGATCAGCAGACCATGAAAAATTGACCCGCTTCTGTTTCAGAGCATCGTAGTGATGCTATTTGTCGAAAGGAATCATAGCTGGCAACTTTTCATATGACCAACTCAAGGTCTAACAGTGTATTAAGTCTGGGTTAGCAGGGGAGGCAGCGGGTAAACATGGATCAAAGGGATAACACTGAGAAGATCATCAGACGCAAACGTTGTTTGTACTGGATATGATGTTCATGTTGCAAATCCTTTAACGGATATGGCAAATCACATTTGAAGTCAAAATGTGCATATAGGCCAAACTCCATTCTCCAATAAGCAATTTAAAGCACATTATTGCCAGGATAATACATTTGTGGGGTCCAAAGAAAACAGCTCCAGTATCATTCATTCCCTGTTCTTGTTCTTATTTAAGACCCTGGAATGAAGAGTTTATGTCGCATTCTAATCACTCGTGATTTGTTAAATAAGTATTTGCTCTGTTGTCTGTTATCTGTTATTTTAACTTTCCTCAACCTTCAAATACCTGATACTCCAATGTATTTTGAGCAGTAAAGGTTTGTCTCTTAAAAAGACTATTAAGAGACAAACATAATTGTTTACCACTTTAGCAAAGACATCTCATGAGATTTGGGAAGCAGAAGCTGAGCAGCAATCATGTGATCAGTTACACAAGTTTATGTCTCACAAGACACAAATATTTTACTAGAGACATTTTATTATAAGATATGTTTTTGTCAGACTTACAGGACAAATCACAGCAGAATGCCCAAGGAAAAACAGTGGATCCAACAGGTTCTCATCTAAATAATCAGTAATGATAATTATTAATGACAAAAATAATCATGTGCTTTAAAAATAATAATTCAAATAATAAACTGCTTCCAAAAGTGACAGAGGCTTGATCTGTGGGGTGTTTTGTAGACTAACAAGAGTGAAAAAAGCAAAACATTGCTCGGGTAGCTGTACAAAACTGATGCAGTTAATAGAAAGCTAATACAGTACAGAAATATAATGATTCATTGTTAATAGTTCACATTTAAATATGATGATGTGTCTTGCTGCTTTACCACAGTATACTAATAAAGCCTCTCCCTTTTGAGGAAACTCGTATTCAAGCACCGACGAACCTCTTTCAGGAGTTTTGGAGGGCACTCAAACATGAACAGTTCAGCCTGGTCTCTATCATATTATAGATAGCCTAGTCTGTAAGCAGTGAACCTAAACCAGTAGGGCTGACGGATACAGGATTGCTGATGCAATGGAATGCACAGCCATGTGTCTGAAGATAAAAGCGCAGGAGTGAAAGAATGCCAGATGCTTAAACTTCGTCAGGAATAACCTTGATAACTATGGTAACATTCAAAAAGATGAAAGCAGTCATATCACATTGTATCAGTCTCATTTCTGAGCTTTAATTTTAAACGCCATTAACATGTTCCAATTACAGTGTCATTGCAATATACATGTGTAATTACTGTGTGGTTACTTTTTAAAATTTTATTTATGAGGGGATTAACATTTAACTTTTTGCATCGTGATAAAACTGTTTGATTTCAAAGTTATATACAAGCCGAACATTTACGGTTAAAATTAGGAAAAGGAGATGAAATCAAAATTTTACCCCAAAACCTTTATCTTAATTCAAAATTGCTATTCAGTCCCCCAGCTGGACGACTGAAATAATATTCTCTGTGCTGTATCCAAAGAGGAACCTCGGGCGGTTACAAACCAAACTTCTGTTGGCAAAAAATGAATCCTTCCTCATCCTCCCCCAGCGCCCTGCACTGCAGCCAGGGGAGCAGGTGGGTATGTCAGTCTGACACTACCGAACAGGAGCACAGCAGCCTGGGACAGATTGAGACAAGATTCCATTGTTTATTGTGTCTTGCTGACAAGCAGGAAAGGAGACTATCACAGCACAGACACTTGCTTTGTTCTTTTTACCTGTCAGCTAATTAAGATAATCAGGGTCTTTATGGAAAAGTCCCACAGCTACTGTAAAGCACAGGGATCAAGGCCGGTTTAACAGCATGCTTTTGTGATCTAAAGCTTAAAACCACAGGACTTATTGGAATTATTTTGTAAAGTGCAAACCAGTGATACAAATGAATGGTAACAGGATGCCTAGGGTGACCATGTGGTCCTTGGTTCACTAGACGGTTTGGGACAGCTATGTTTTTTTTTTTAACACAAACAATGCATTCAGGCTTCTTTTCTCTGTCTCTGTTCATTAACAGATGTAGTACTACAAAGACCAGAATGCACTGCGCAGTGAATGAAACAAAACCTGAACTGCCCTAAATGTCTGGGTGAGCCTGGACCCAAATGGTAATGCTACTCTGCACATTAAGAGTCCACTAGTATAAATTATGACATATGTGATTCAATGAAAGACATTAATAAAGACTTCTAGTTTATTTTCGTACTGTTACACATCTTATGACTGAGTGTGCTTAAATCAGAATTTACCAGGATAACTAACTGATGCCCTTTTTAACCACTGGGTATGTATCTGAAATGACCACTACGGGTGTGCAGCGATAATCTCTGCCCTATTAACAACAAATGTGTGTTTGAACTGTAACTGGGAAATCGCTATACAAAATCAAAGTTTCAGAGGGGTCAGAAATTATAGCTGCACATCCCTAATGGCCATTAACTATTTCTTTAACCTTTTTTGCTGGATGACCAACAGTTGGATTCTGATGAACCTCTGAAACTTGCCAAGGTAATTCTTGAGAGTATCAGAGTCTGGGGTAAATAGTGCCTGCCTGCCTGCCTGTCTGTATGTTTGTGTAGGTCCACACTGTACTGCAAGACACTCTTAGTATATGTTTGCATATGCATACTGTGGATGTAATGCATGGTGATTTACTTTTTCATGATACTGATCACTTTAATTTACAGCTGTCGTGGGGGATGTATGTGACTGAACAAGATTAATACTTAGACTATGCCTTCAATCTCAAGTTACTTTTTAAGCGGATTTGCATCTACCCAAATATAGTACTGTATCTCCACATAACAATTGCAGTACATAATGTCATTCTTTACTTTTAAAAAATGAATCAGATCATCAAAGACTTAGTATAAGACCTAGTCTTATACTGTATTTAATTGTATGTATTTCTCATTTGTATTAGATTTTGTAAAGATGTTTATTAAAAATTAAAAATAATACACCAAATGTGGCTTAATGCATTTTAATTTTGTTGGTCAGTTTTGGTAGGTGTCTCTGGATGTCTGGTAGGAAACAGTCGCAACTTCATCTTATCAAGACCCTTTTGGGCAAAAAGTCACATGTTTCTGTTAACAATGTGGCAGTATTCTGCAAATCTGATCCTGCAGAATTTGACATTCTCTCCTCACTGTTCAAAAGTTAAACGTTTGCTGGTATTGTAATACAAAAGGCTTTTCAATTAACCCTGTTTGTACCTCAATCCACTTTTAACTGTCATCTGACACCATGTTTCAGTAGGAAACAGGCTAGAGTTGCATCTGTTTATGCACTATTCAAAAAGCCCCAGCTCTGCTGTAGGACTGCTGCCAGTAACAGTCGTATCTGTTTTTAATTAAAAATCCTTGCAAAGGCTAAACAATAAAGACTCTTTTGTGTAGCATAATAAAAAATCCTCAGATTATTCTATTCTGTTTTTTTCTAAATCACACTTCTATTTTTCAATCATGATAATCGAAGGTAAGGTAAACCAAGTATAATTAAACTCCAAAATTATTTACAAAAGCAACTACTGTTTTATGCTTTTATCTTCAGGCTAATTTCCAGATGTTTCTATGAAACCACATATGTTTTTAATGTACTATCAGGTAATTTAATTTTACGTTAACGTATGCTCAGCATTTAAGATTTTGTTGGAGGAAAACGTTTTCCGAGTCACTGTTACATTAATACAAAACACAACAGATTAGAAATTCAGAGCTTTTTCATATAGTTTTTCTGTGGTTCTGTGGAGAGTTAGTTTGTAAATGAACCAAATTTCAAAACTCATCGAGTTTAATATAGGGTTATCTGGTTATAGTTTGGAAACAAACACGGTTTTGAGTTTTTGTTAAATACTTTTTTCTTTCCACGAGCAGACTTTGAGGAAGGAGGGGATTTCTTGAATACAAGTTCTCTACTGTCTAATCAGCATGAAAGACTATGCTTGAGAGCATGACATGATCTGGCAAAACACCTAAAAACAGGATGAACAATAGAGAAGGATGAAAATAGCCTTGGATCAAACTACAGCATTTTGAATCTATATTATCTACTTCTCTTCATATTTGTATATCATATTATGTGAACTCTGTATAATTTCTATCATTGTTTGTGCTTATCACTATTCCAGCAAAACATTGCTTCTGAAAAGACACCTAAATGCTGAAGTGAGGTAGGGAATCATGGCATTGTGTCACAGGATTCAGTACATATTGTTTTAGATACACTGTTGGCTGGTATTCTTTAGTGAAGAACTGGCACCTTTGTTTGGAGCTACCTAATTAAAGCATATGAGGCATCAAGTGTGCCATTGCACCCCCAACAAGTAATTACAGAACATTCTCCTTGTATTTAGAAACACTTACCAATGTGATGCAGAAATAACGTTTTATGTAAACCATGATATAAAATGAGAGAACACATTATTAAATGCACTTGTTAATTCAAGAAGAATAAGAAGAGATTAAATATACATAATAATATATTTAACAATATTACTTTATCAGACACATTTGTGTGTGTGTGTGCGAGTGTGGTTCTATATTTTTATTGCCAGGATAGACTTACATTTGCATCATGTGGCAAGCAAAAGGTCAAACTACAGCCACAACAGAAAATACCTCCATAAATTACCAGTTTAAACCAGGAATCAAGCATCCAAGCCATGTGACTGGAGTAGGCGGTGCTCGGCTGGCATGCATCCAGTAGCAGTAAACCCTGTGATTGTATGAAAAAAAAAACCTAATATGACTAACGGAACCGTACTGTTGTATCAATATTTCCACCTATGGGAATGCTCCTTGTAATAGCGCCGAACATGCACAAGCATTTTGTTTGAAGAAAATAAAATAAACCCTAACTGGAACCGTGGCGTGAATAGCACAGATCATTCTACCACGGGGGTGGCTGTCAGATGAACAATTGAGAATGGCCTGGATTTGGAAGGTACAGTAAATCGTGCCTTTAAAAATGCTTTCAAACCTATGCTCGGGGGGGATGCTGTATAGAGACCGTGCTTTATTCATGTATGTAACTAAAATGTCTGTAAAGACCCACAGTACTTGGAGCTGATGGGTGAGCAGACTGATGGGGGTCTAGCGTGCAGACGTGTTACCTTTTGCATGCAATTTTATTTTGTGCTGCTGATACTCCATTCATAATTGTGAAAAACTGCTAGCTGCTGTGCGCGAGTGGAGGAGGGCAGTGCGCTGAATATAACGGGAAACCAAATGAGAGAACGGGCCCCTTTACAAGGGGTTACTTTGTTTAGATTAAATTCCATAGAGGCTACATAGGGAATGTGTGTGTGTGTGTGTGTGTGTGTGTGTGTGTGTGTGTGTGAGAGAGAGAGAGAGAGAGAGAGAGAGCGAGAGAGAGAGAGAAATAGTGTGTGTGTGTGTGTGAGAGAGAGAGAGAGAAATAGTGTGTGTGTGTGTGTGACAGAGAGAGAGAAATAGTGTGTGTGTGTGTGTGTGTGTGACAGAGAGAGAGAGAGAAATAGTGTGTGTGTGTGTGTGACAGAGAGAGAGAAATAGTGTGTGTGTGTGTGTGTGACAGAGAGAGAGAGAAATAGTGTGTGTGTGTGTGTGTGACAGAGAGAGAGAGAAATAGTGTGTGTGTGTGTGCGCGCGCGCGCGCAAAAAAAAAAAGACGATTTTGCAGTATGACATTTTCCACTATTATTATTAAAGTTTACGTTAATAGAGTTTCAAAGACGCCCATTTGTATTAGCAATCTAAATAAGACCAAAAGGACCACACAGATTACATAATTTTATCATCGTCACATGTGTTCTGCTCCTGCGCTGGTGTTTTTATAATTAGAGGTTATATTTTACTGTTACTATGTGCATTTTCACGTGTGGTAGTTACAAAATAGACATTCTGATTATCAGAATCGGATACATTTTAGTTTTGTTGTGCAGAATCCAGATGCCATTGTATTTAATTTGCCATGTACTGTAAATATGTAACTAAAACCTATAGAGAAGCAAACAGTACAGTACCGGTTCTAAATACGTACAAAACATGACCTCAAATTAATGGGTAACATTTGTTGCATGTGAAGATTCGTTTATTGATGAAGTTTTACTGGAACTGTAAAAGTTTTATACCCTATGTCATCATGGATGATGAGTGGTGTGCTCCTGTGCTCCCCACACGGGAGTATCTTTAAATAAGCTCACATGATTTCCAGGTCATCCTGCAACAGTGCTTGTATTAATTTACAACCATCCACTTAAACTTTAAAACTGAACAGTGCTGTCGACGTGGCTGTAGCAGTGGTGGACTTCTCATATGGAGTAGTGGGGCTCTGTAGTAATTTCACTGCAGCGTTCCAGATACTTTCCCTTTTCATACCATGCTGTGGAACTGTTTCCCGCCCTCTCTACACGGTGCCCTTCAGTGCACTGTACTCCATAAAAGCACCACCTCTCCGGTTTGTTTACATCCATAAAGGTGCTTGAACCACAATAACAATGTAAAAGGGTTTCCCTGAACTTTATTGGGTGCTACACCTTTATGTCTTGTTGCTGTACAACCACGTTGTAACTGATAGATTAGGGTAAAGACTATGTTGTGAAAACCAAATGTGTGAGAGAGAGGGTTTACAACGTTTTGTAGAGGATGCTGACCAAAACCTTAAGGCCTGTTACCAGCAAATCGGACCAGATCCACAATGGATTTTCAGTGAGCTGTGCCAGCAAGCCTCAAGCAGACATCAGAGAGGAAGCTCGGCAGTTTGCATCTTTGCCATCATCATTTTTTTAATTAACAGATTTCATTGGGTACCTGGTTTAGCATAAACACAAATACAAACTGCTGTCAAAGCCCTGGCTAAGGTATTTAATTAAATTAAAACCCATTTACATTTTAAGAGCTTGTTTCCTGTATCTACAATGTGCCCTTGAATCAGTTTTAAAACAGTCCAACCAGCTGCCTGATGTATATAGTCTCTTCAAAACCTGCAGCACCAGCTCTCCAAGGGTAACGTCCCTGTTTTTATGCTTGCTAGACATCTATTGGCTAGTACGTAGGTGCCTGGTAAACTACACATATATTGGATAAATAGAGAGGTGTTCAAATAACTAGTCTTTAAATTAGAACAATAATATTTCTGTGTTCATCTATCAAGTCAATGGATTCTTTGTGTAATTAATACAACATTTCCAATGATCACTGAAGTCAAAAGTGTGCTGTCACCAAGTGTGAACTAACAAAAACAAAAAAAACTTTATCAGACCAAGAAAAGTGAAAGAAAAAAAATAATAAAAGGGAAGAACATTCCCATATTCAACCCATTCGGCAATTAACCACAACAGTCCATTAAAGTTCATGTAGTATCTAGAATTCTTTAATATATATGTATTGTTTGTCTTTCTCAATGTGTATTTGCATTCCCATGTTTTTTTCGTGAGGATATTGTGGAATGCATGGGAAAGGTAAGTTTGCTATACTGCTGTGGTCAAGGTAGAAGTTTCTGGTGCCCAAACTATTACAGCATGCTAGGAATCTATGCACCCAAATATAAACAATCCCAAGCTCCCTCTGCTGTGTACACATAGCACCATGACAGCATCTAAATAAACCAGTTAATAGCATGACATTTTATTAACAATGCACATGTCTTATGTGGAATACAAAAAGGAAACATTCTATATTTCTTTGCCTGCTTTGTTAGTTCTTAATTATGCACACGGGTCCAAGAAAAAACACTGGTTCTGAAGCATACAGTCCCTGATCTGCCAGTCAGGAGGCTGTCAGAAGGCTTGGCAGATTGATAACATTCTGTTTATTTGTTCTGGACAAGTAAATGGTTAAAAGAAGCAAACAAAAGCACCAGTCATTAAAAAAGCCTGTAGTTTACCAACACAATGACTAATAAAGCATCTGTAGTACCTTTCTAATTACTGAACACTAGCAGTCAGCAAAGCTCTAGGACTGTATATTACAGATTCTCTGCCTCAGGCAGTGCTGGCAAATTTTTGAAGATTCTCCTTTTCTACCCACTGGCCATTTGTGCTGTGCTGTTTGGTGGCACCTGATTTTAAACTTTCTAAACCACAAGCGAGCATCTTAACTGCAATGGAAAAGAGCCAGGCTCATCTGCATTCGTGGTTGTAGAGCTTTTAACCTCACCTCATCTCACCAACAGGACAGAATCTGAAACGGCAGTGCATCACACAACACTTCCCGCTACATAAGCAAAGAACATGGAGATCTTCAGAACAAGTTCATGTTGTAAATGTTTTTAGGAGGTATTAACAAAATAGATTTCAGAATCAGAAACAGAAACTTATACAATTCTCTGACAAAGGAAACGTTTGTCTACAAAATGTTTTTTTGTATATGAACTTGCATGTTAAAAAAAGGGAACATTTTGTTGGCGCACAAAAATATACCAGAATAAATCAATGAATTAATGAGTCAATCAATCTATCTTTATTTTATATAACGCCTTTCATAGTGGACCATCATCACAAAGCACTTTACAAGATGCAGATGTCAGGAGCAAGAGTCTCAGTGTCGATCCGAAAAATGTTTTCCACTTGATTTGCATCCTCAGCGGTTTCTCAGCAGGAGACAGTTTATCACTAATGATTTTATTTTTATTTTTTGCATTTTTCTTGGATATTCCAACCTAACGAACAGACCAAATGCATGCAATTAAGTGCTCATTAAGGTCATTTTCCATGCCATTCTCACAAATCTGATGAAATCATTTGCAAATGTTTCTTCTTGTAAATTAGCACAAGGGAAATTAAACTTTTAAATAATTAACGGCTGCAGGGGTGCATCAAACGGGATAATGAGCCTCGATTAGCAACACAATTAAAAACTGCCCATAACCTTTTATTTGCTTTTCTTGTGAGGGCTCTAGTTATTTTGACCTATTAATTTATTCAGATTTTTAAAAAAAAACTCCTCAAATATTTAATTTTCAAGTGAATTATGAATTTTTCCGAAGCGAGTTGTCTCGGAGATTTCAGTTCTGCATTTTAGCATTTGGTGGCTTTTTTGTTGTTGTTTTTGAAGCTCGATCAGGTTTCATGTCATACCAAGTTTTATTTTACACACACACACACACAGACACACACACACACACACACACACACACACACACACACACACACACACACACACACACACACACACACACCTCTGACATTTCAGAATGTTAATGTGTTATAAAGAGGAGGGTAAATAAGCACTCCCTTCATTCATGCATGCAAGTAGCTCATTATTGTTAAGATAACACATCACAACAAAACTGTCTGAAAAAGGTTAACAGAGTCAGGTATTTACCCAAAATGTTCTGATAATCTTTATAAATACATATTTGATACAACGCAACCTGGAATTGAAGATTTTGTTTGCCCTTGAACCAAGCCCCCGGTACAAACTGAAACCTGTGGAATTTTATTACAGATGAAGTGAGGTCTGGAATCATCAATCAGTGAGTCCAACTCTTAGATGTCATTGGATCCAGAGCTCTCCAAAAACAATTAAACTGCACGGAATACAGAATTGGTTTTGTAAAATGAGATTTGGTTGAAAGCTCAGCAGGACCCCTTGTTAATTACAGGTCTGAGCTTCAGAAGAAGACAGTGAAATTGCAAATTGAAGGTGTCACCTGAGTGATTGAGTGCTCCTATAGGGAAGCTAATGGAATTTCCAGTTTGCAAGTAATTTTGTTGAAAGTAGATTGATTGACGTATAGTTTACAAGAAACGCTGGGAATGTTGTCACTTTTGTTTGCTGAAGTTTTTTTTTTTTTTTTTTCATTATATTAAGAAGAATTTGTAAGAAGAATGTAATCATATTTCCAGGATTATGTCTTGAGAATATAAGTCAGCTGTGCTGTATTTCAGTAGCAAGCCTCTTACAGCATGCAAGCTTCTTATAACTTAAGAAGTGTGGTGCAATTTAACCTGTGCTACAGCATGTGTTATTCCGTGCATGCAGCGATACCCTATGGCATTCTCAAGTTCATCTGTTGCAGTGAACTCCATACGGCCAATCACACACACATAGTTAAACTCATTATACTACGATTTAGGGAGGGCACTGAGAATAATATAAGTAGGTCTGTGTGTTTTGTGTAAAATTAAACCCCCTATTACTTATATGTTTCAATGCTAACACAAGATGAGGTCAAGCATATAGGAAAGTCAAGTAGATCATGTCTTTTTGTAGTTTGTGAATGTACACATGAGATGAGACTACAAAAAAACGATCAAACCCTCTGGTCGCAACATGCTGGTTGGCCTTGTTCATTGAAACTAAATGTCATTCTTGTTTGTTGTGCTGTGTGTTACAAAATGACATTGCAAGTAAGGCAGTTGCTTCTGTTGTTTAAGGGTTTATTGAGCAGTCTACAGTTTATTTTTGGCAGCAGGACATTTCAATACAGTTGACAACCTTGTTATATAAAACAATAAATGCTTCAGGCGGGAGATGGGTTGCAAATCTATACTGTCCAATTGTAAGCTATGGACAAACGTTCTGCACCACCAAGAAAGTCTACCGGAAACCGTAACAGTAGTACAGTATTTCATGTTTCAATGTCTGTTTTTCGTTAATTCAATATGTTAACATAAGATTATTCAGCAGATTTCATTCGACTTTATGAAGGAAAATGTTTTAATTCTATAGGATGATGCCAAACTTTTAGCCATAGCTCAAAATTTCCAGTATTACGTAAATCCTGGAGAAATGTTGACTGCCATTTATAACCTATGAAGGAGATTTACATAGAGGGTCCTGTTCAAACAAACAAAAACACTTTTATTCTAAATTAAACAAAAGTTTTATTTCAGAGCTAAGCTGCACTAATCGGTTGCTGTGGCTGCAGAACAAAGATTACAGTATATCATCTATTAATCTCTTTCTCAGAGACAAAATTTAATAGCCTTGAAGCATGTCCTGACATGACAATCACACTGCACTGTACTGTTCATCCTCATTAATCAGCATTAAGACCCGTGTCGATTTCAACTCCTTTTTATCATAGAGGGTAGCTTTCATAAAATAATGACTGCTATACTCGATGCTAACCACTAGGCTGCGCTGCCTACTCTAGACTAACAGGGCTATCTCTGCAATGCTAACGAGGCATTTTTGAAAACCTTCCTTGGAGGCAGCTGTCAATGAAATGCTGTCTTGCTGAAGACAAATGGAATATGTAGAGCATATCATGCCAGGTGTAAGCCTATCCCACCACAGACAGCTTGCTGTCCCTAGAGGCAGGGTTTTGACCAGACTAGAAGACTGACAACATGAACAAAAGCATGCATTTCAAATCAGCTTTATTATTCACATTTAAACTTTCAGAAAATAGACAAAGCACCGAAGAACCGTTTCTAAAATCCTCCTGAAGAAAATTATTTGTTAGTGCTTTAATTGACTGACACTATAAGCTGTTTCTTTTTTCACTGAATATAATAAAAATACAAAATATTTGACAGCGAGAATGCTTACCCTGTTATAACAAAGATTATAATAACATACCAGCAAGCAGGCTAGTATTTTCAAACGTGCTCTAGTGCAAAACTTAAGGGGTTTAAAGTGTAGGACACTACACAGTTCACTAAAAAACATAACGAGTATAAATCACTCCATAGCAAGTCCTTTTTTAAGGGTATCTGTTTAACACATGAAGTACTGAATAAAGGTTAAGGGTTAGCAATCGTTTTTAATGAGTGACAATTCTTAATAACACCACCCACAAATTTTGAAACTTGCTTTTCACTGTATTTGTATCCTGTGTATTAATGTGAAACACACATATGCGTGTGTATGCATATGTGTATGAAAATGGTGATCCTTGTGACCTTTCCATGTACATAAATCCTACACAACACAGGATTGGAGTTTCTGAGCTTTTATCACAAATGCTTCTTCCTTGAACAAATGCTGTGTGTAATTGTATTTTAATTGAGTGAAAAGGGTTGTGTAAAGAAGATGTAGCCATTGATTTGAAAATAGGTTAAGAAATCCTGTGGTTTTAGGCAGTGAAGCTGAACCCTAAATCAAAAGGCGGCGAGAAGGGCAAACAGCTGCAAGATAAGATATAGCTTTCACTCCTTTACTGTGCAGAATACTAAAGACTAGGAAAGCAAGGCAGGTGGTACAGTGGTTTGATACAGCTCCGGAAGACTGGTGTTGAATCCAGTTTAAAGTACATTTTGGGTAAATGCCATTTCATATATATATATATATATATATATATATATATATATATATATATATATATATATATATATATATATAGTATTGGCTTTTAAATGGCTCTTTGTTGTTTTGGATTTGCTAAAGTAGGGTGGCAAGTGTAGTCAAAGTACCTTGCTACCAAGCTAAACTGTAGTTTTAACTGTAGGACAGATACATTTTAGTTTACTGTTTCATAATGAGTGCCTAATTGAGATAAAAGCAAGAATATTAGTAAAAGCAATCCAGACCATGGAATATTTCAGCTATACTGTACCATAGCACTCATATAATGTTCTTGAAATCTATCACTGTGTTGAATTGACTGCAGCACATGGTGTGATTAACTTACCATACTCAAGCTTGAGGAGGTGTTTACTTCACTTTCAGGGAAAATAATACTTTTCGTGCATTTCCACAGGTGTTTGGAGTAAATCAAGATGTATTCCAGTATCTCAGGGTTTATTTCCTTGCATTAAAGAGTGTTTTTAGCACACATCTGTGTGCTGTTGTTCTCAGTCCCTTAGTTTGTGTTTTCTTATTCTTTTTAATTAAAATGCCACTTAAAGCTCTGTTGAATGGCCCAGCAGGGACATATTGGTTTTCAGTGCTGTACTACTCAGAGACAACAAGGACTCACAATATACTATGCACTGTTCTGACTGCTGAAGGTTGTCATAGATACAGGAGAGCTGTAGGTACCTCAGCATTCTCACATTTAGAATATTTTCTCTGGACAATCCCTGAACAGACAGGAAATCCCCAGGAAAACCAATAAGCCTACCAGTTTATTGCAGCAAACCTCTCCACCCAATTTCATAAAAAAGAAGAACTGTAACAAAGAAACAGACTGCAAATTGATGCTTTGAGTAAATAATAGGTTTATAGGCTAGCATAAAATAGAAAAACACCATAAAAATGGTGCTAGCGTACTCTGATAAGTTTCTTGTGGCCAATAATATCACAGAAAACCAAGATGCCAAGTGCAGTCAGGCCTAAAGAGTAAGTGTCACTAGCTGTGTGTATTCGCAGTTTTCCACGGGGAAAGCCAGAACATGTTTCTAGGAACCGAGAGTTAACCTACATGCCATTGCTAAAAAGTCAGCTTGCATGTCACAACAAGACCTTTTTTTTTTTGGCTGGAGTAAGTTAATTCTTTTTTTGTCATGTAATTTCAAACGTCTTTTCACAGAAACCGCATATCTCCCTTTCCTTGAGAATAATTACTGTCCTGTTTTCTCCCTTTTAAACAGGAATTCTCTCACGCGAGGCTCGTCTCACCTCCATTGGGCTTTCACCTGGCACATAACCAGTACCTTTGTCGAGCTCTCCTGCTTATCAATGCCTCTCTCAAAATAGCTTTGTTTTCATGGAAATTACTTCTCTTCCATTGATACCTACTCTGTGTTACGATATCCAGTGCTTTTACGCTGCTTTGAATCCCATTTAGAAAGTTTGAAAAAGACGTCTGTTAAGGTCTTTGATGTTCTTTATAATACCGATAAAAAATGAGATCTGCATAAGTCCTGGGGCTAAGGTTTCCATTACAAATATTTTAGGGAGTATTAAGGAACTTTTTTTTTTAAAGTTCCTTAATAGCACCATACAAAATCTATCCAAACTTTACGTGACTAGCATCATGTACTGTGCAGTGTGTATTAGAGCTTTTGTGTGGTTAAATCTAGGTGGTACCAAGCACTGAGTTCAATAACAGCACCTTAGGGGGAAGTGACTTTGTTCACTTCCCCCTAAGCAAATCAGCAATGTTCACTTCAGACCCTTTGCTTGTCTTGTTCTGCAGCTGCATTATTCACTGTAGCCATTCTTCCTAACCCTTCAGTGTGATTTACCATTCTTTAGACATTGGAGAGCACTAATCAGAAATGTGTTGAAGCATACAGTCATTACTTTAATGTAAGTCCTAGTCATCAGTTCCATGTAAAAGCTCACACCTATTTTGTACAATGGCAGAAAGGCTACATTTACAATGAATGCATTGCTTGAATTAGTCCACTTAGTATTGAGTTAACATGACCACAGCATGAGTCACCTCATGTCCTCTGTCTTTATTCATATTGTAGCTGTTGTCTCAGGTTTGGTACAGATCTTCAGAAGCTGTAAAAGAGCATAGTAAAGTGTAACGGTGTGAAGGCGTGGTAAATCAGAGTTGTGTATGGTATTGTAAAACAAATGGTTAATCCATCATTGTAAAACACTCAGTTGAAAGCTATGCACTGGCGTTTTATTTTCCATCTACCATTCCTACATGGTGGCTCATTTCATTGGCCTTTATGGGTAATGCTAAAGTGATTTAAGGTGGTATTGTTATGATTGCAATGCCACAAAATGACTGAGCTCTTTAGAAATCCAAGCAAAACAAACGTATCTCAATAGATGCAGGAGCCCAACAAAATATTGTAGAAAGAGTATGGATGGACAGGTACACTAATGGATTAAGAGTCAGGTCAAAAAGCTGCACATTTATTAACAGATGGCTCATGTACAGGATAAAGTGCATGTGTGCTCAGTGCACAATAAACAATGCAACATTAAATATGGTGGAATAAAACCGTGACTACGAATACAAAGTCAGACACATTCAAATGCAGTAAGAAGAGAAACATAGCCTTGTACCTCTGAAATGATATACTTCCAGTACTAGACACTGTGACAGATACAAACCACCAATTATCTTTGCAAATTATGGTGCCGTATGTGTATGAGTTGATGCATGGACCATTGCAGGAAACTTAGTCAGAAGCGGAGCAGGTTAAGAGGATGAATTTTTCTTATGTCAGCATCTCGGACTACCATGTAATTGAAGCATTACAAAGTGACATTTTTAATACTGAATAAGAACTAAGCAAATGACTTTCTGTTATCACAGGTTGCTCTGGATTAGAAGCTGGGTTTAATTCCCAGGCAGGGTTGATTTAAGGTCAGATCCCAATGTGAAATGAGTGCTTTTGGGCAGGCTTGCCTTCTGTCCTGAGGGTCCCAAGATAATCCTGTTTGATTTGTAAAAAGAATGAGGGGCCAGGGCAAGCCACTTTCCTGCCGGAGATGGGATTAGTCCCAGCAGCAGCTCCTTGAATATGAACGCTCTGCTGCCGTTTCCATCACAGTGGCAAAACATCTCAATTACGGAAATTGAACATTTAGATTTGTGATACACACACACATATGCAATACTGTACATTTCCTCATATACCTCAATAGTGTATAGTGTATAACTCACATTTAAGTAATAGAAGAAAAGAACACTGGTCCATTCAGTCCAGAAGATGCTTATATTAAGCAGCATTCTGTTGGTGGAAGATGTCACTCACACAATGATAGAGAACAGATTGATAGCGAGAACACTTGCTTTGTTTTGTCTGGATATTTCACATGGAATTCGTCATATGCTCCCAAGTGTCCCTGTTTAAAATGCACAATGATCATCTCTACACCCTCTGCCACTGTGGCTTTGTCATAATGGTTCACTTGTCAGTCTGAAACTAAAGTACAGTAAACAAACTAGAAATCGTGACATTCCCAGTTGCATGCATCCTTAATAATTAACAAATGAAAAAAGATGAATGCCTTTCCTGCACATTTCAACATATAATGACCACCCCCACTAATTAAAATAATTTGATTTCACACGCGATAGCTTTACAATTCCGCACGTTTTTATAGTGCATTGAAATAGGACATTTGTTAGTGTGTTTATTGTGCTTCTTTTTTTTACTTTTTATAACCATGCTGTACCAGCGGTCATTGTTTTCCAAGTCTTTACTGTGCTAAAGAAAAGTTTTAAATCTCGGTTCTAGCTTTCTTTGAGCTTTAAAATAGTAGATAAATCTCCTAACCTCTTACAATGACAAGTCAGAAAGGGTAGTATTACCTGCACACTAAGTCCTGTTTTCACTTCATTATAAAGATGAGCAATATCTTTGGAAATGTATGACTCTGACCTTCTTGTGCATCTTCAAGGTTGGAATGGTTAGTTCTGGGTGTGGATAATTCCAGTTCTACAGTAGTGTGGGACCTTGCTTTTTTTGCTGCGTCCTGGACTGGAAAGCCTTACTCTCATACATGTCGATCCAAACATGTGTTTATTGTAAATGAACTGTACTTCATATGACATACTTCATGTGTGATTAATTTCCTAAATGACATCACTGACATACACTCCGCAATCCAGCTGCATTGATGGGTATAATGTTTTCAACTTCTGAACATAAATAAAACATAATCCAAGTTATCTTCAAAAGCAATTAAAGGCATTCATCTTTCACAGCCTTAAACTTTTTTGACAGCCACCCGAGAGTGGTTTCCTCCTCTTCTCTTGTATGTGTTAACATGCCAAGTTTTCCATTGTTATTACCTTTGACAGACATTGAAGTACACATTGCAAACCTGACAGTAAAAAACAACTAGTGGCATGTATTTGTGTTTCTCCAGCATCAATCTGGACATATCGTCACCATACAATTGCAGTAGAGATGCCATTACTTTGAACATGCATGCTTGTTCACTAGATGTCAGTGCCTGCATATCAAAGAAAATATTGCAAAGTGTTCTGATGATGTACACGCAAACAAAGACAGGCTTGTTCTGAACAGTATTACCCGGGGTATGTGGAAATTTATCCAGACGAAGATTGCTTCACATTTGTTAACTGCTGGTTAATTGTTCAGTAAGCTGTATTTCTGCTTTTCCTTGGTAGCGTTCCTATTGATTTTTTATTATTTATTTATTTATTTGCCCATATTATCCAGAAGGGAAGAGTTGAGTTTTACAGGTGTTGTCTGAAGAGGTGTGTCTTGAGGAGACGCCTGAAGGTGGTCAGGGACTGGGCAGTCCTGACATCCATAGGAAGGTCGTTCCACCACTGCGGGGCGAGGGTGGAGAAGGAGTGGGCTGTGGAGGCAGAGGAGCTTAGAGGAGGTACGGCCAGTCTTCTAGTGCAGGCGGAGCGGAGAGGTCGGGTGGGGGTGTAGGGAGAGATGAGGGTCTGGAGGTAAGTGGATGCAGTCTGGTCAAGGCATTGGTAGATGAGTACAAGAGTCTTGAACTGGATGCGACCGATGATCGGGAGTGAGGTGAGTGGAGCAGTGAACTAGCATGGGAGAAGCGAGGCAGAGAGAACACCAGACGAGCAGTGGAGTTCTGGATGAGCTGGAGTGGATGGATGGTGGATGCAGGGAGGCCGGCTAGGAGGGAGTTGCAGTAGTCTAGGTGGGAGAGTACCGGTGCCTGGACGAGAAGTTGCATGGAGTAGTTGGTGAGGAAGGGTCGGATTCTTTGTATGTTGCTCAGAAAGAAACTGCAGGTGTGTGCTAGACTGGAGATGTGCTGGGAGTAGGAGAGGCAGGGGTCCAGGGTTACTCTGAGGTTCTTGGCTGAGGAGGAGGGAGGGTGTGTGTTGGATTCCAGATGAATGTAGATAGAGATTCAGAGGAGATGGAGGGACAGAGGGACTCGAGGGAGGAGGTGAAGTAGGAGAAAAGGGCAGAGGTAGCAGACCCTACAGAGAGCTGGGAGAAGGAGTTGATAGGAGGGAGGTGAGCAGAGCAGAAACTAGATTGGAGAGGGTCGAACAGAGAGTTGTTAGGCAGGAAAACAGAGAGCTGGCGGTGTACTGCCTGCTCGAGGGTTTTGGAGAGGAAGGGTAAACGGGTTTAGGTATATGGATTCTCATTTACTTCAGGTATATGAATATTTTGAAAGACACTGTTGTAAAACCAGTTGAAATGAAATGATGGCATTTGTAATAAAAGTACATGGACATGACAGTTTTACTACACTACCCCACACCACTAGTATCTAGTATAGTTCCCCTGCCAAAATAATTGATTATGTTAAGATTAAAGTTACAGAAAAAAAACTATGTAAGACACTTTTAATGCTGCCATACATCATAATTAATATGTGTTAATAGGCTTTCAGAATTATGAATTGCATTATACAGTAACGGTATCATTATGAAATGCTTTTTAGCAGCCTACATCGTAGAATTGTTTAGGAAATGTCAATGGCCAAGGCTTTGGGCCACAAGCCAATGAACTGAGCCCTTCTCACTCTGATACTGTACATACACCTGGCAGGGATACCTCTCTGAAGAAGGTAATTGGCCACTCTATATGTAACTGTGATGTCAGAAGTAAATGCACAGTTGGGATGATACCCTCCTTCATAGATACGTAAAACTGCAGGAGCTCAAAAGGGCTCTTCCCATCAAAAAGCTGTCCGGGAAATCTAAAACTGACCTGGCTTTGCAGCTTGAGAGACACTAGAGGGGTTTGCTTTGCTGAACATGTCTGGGGTCATCTACCTAGAACGCAACAGAATCATATTATCTGGGACTTCTGAGAAAGAACCTTGCTCTGTTTTCTTTGTTTCATATTAACCCGACTTTTTATTTCTACTGCAATACATGTTAAGAAATATCCCAGATAAAAAAAATCCCATTTTTCATTCAGTTTAAAATCTGGTAAGCAAACCACTGATTGTCTGTCAGCTTTCGACAAACCTGCCTTGTCAACTTCCTGAGGACAGATGGTTATATCTGCCTACAGAGCTCCCTATTAGTTCACCCCTGAACAGCACCATAGCTACATAATCCAAGTATGCTGATTTCTGCTTGAGAGAATCAAGATTATGCAATAGGAATTTGAAAAGAAGATTAGAAGACAATATTTTTAAATGGCAGATGCCTCAGCGCCTCTGCACCACTGCCCAATGTACTTGATTAGGATATTTCATAATACTTTATTATTTACAGAGGCTGTTCTTGCAACAATTTCTGGAATTTAAATTACAAGTGAAAGACTCAAGCTGTGTTATTAGTATTGTGCAGTACTGTAAATGTTATTATAAAAACAATTTCAGAGATCGTGGAAGCCTGTATAAATTAATTTGAAAAAAACTAAAACTCAGCATCCTTTACAAACCTGTAAGCAATTGGGTCAGTTCTGTTAAATGTTATTCTAGACAATGCAATGTGGAATGGCCTAGAGGTTAAGAGATGGCGTGTTTAACTAAATTGTGTTTAACACTGGCCTTGTTAACCACAATAGACAAAGAAGGCACTGGCTTGACACTGTGTTAATTCTCATACAGTACTGCCATTTTCTGTCAGGTCTTCATAACACAGCTTGCGGTTTTCTCATGCAATTATACTGATTAGTGCTTTGAGAGATAATGGATCTGTGTTGATGAATGACATTACCACACCGCATCAACAGCAATCATCCACTTGGATGTATATTGTTCAAATTCTAACTTGTTATCAAACCTTCATGGAAATGCAGGGTGTCGAAATTCTTTCACAGTTTAGCATATGTAACAATACAACTCGAATTGTTTTTATTGTTTTCTTTATTAACTTTACCATGCTACTGGAGTTTGAGTTAGTTTGTGACTTCTTGCCAGTGTAAATTAAAATATATATATTTTAGTGGTAGATTCTGAAAAACATGTGTGGAGAAAGTATCGTGGTAAAATCCAGGTAAAGTGTGCCTAGATGAGCACGGTAAAGCTAAAAGATCACTTTCAAGTGAAGGACTTGGTGTAGGCATGAAATATACAATGTTATCTAATGTATTCTTTTTGTAGTTGAGAATCCCTCGCTTAGCCTAGTTGGAAAGGCAGAAAGCATTTTTCGGCATTGCTGGCCTTGAAAGACTGGCAGCGTGTTTTAGCGACCTTTATACGAATACACCTTGTTATCAGTGTTGCTGTCTCCTGTTATAACAACGCAAATCTCAAATCCCCCAGCTACATGAACCTACACAATGAGGAAACCAGTAACCCGGGGTCGATCCATTGTGTTTATGATGGATGACATAGCCACAAATGTATTCAAAGCATCTCATGCTGCCCTCGGTCCAAAGCAGAATACAAATCAATGACTCAGTAAAACGGATTTCTGCGCTTTACACATTTTGAATATGTTGATGAGCTTGCCGTTATGTAGCTATTGTAGATTTGTTTTCAACTGCCTGATGTTTCTTTTACTTCTTTATCTTAGACAAATTAGCATGATACAGTACAACTCAAAACAGTATTACCAACCATCAGTTAAGTTATCATCGGTCTTTACAAAGGAACCGCAAAAACAAATGGTCTTCAAATTTGTCCATATTGTCTAGGATTATAACGGGGTGCCTTTTACAGAAATTAGAGTGGACATTCCCAGGCACAAATTCATGA
The DNA here is from genome assembly GCF_017654505.1 of Polyodon spathula. Lineage (NCBI taxonomy): Eukaryota > Metazoa > Chordata > Actinopteri > Acipenseriformes > Polyodontidae > Polyodon > Polyodon spathula. The sequence goes on from NC_054551.1 coordinate 29,627,544, forward strand.
GAATATTAGAATTCAAGTCATGGTTAACTTTATTTTGAGTCCTGAGTTGTGATATTTACCATACTGTTCTCTAATCCTGCTATACTACTAACCTTAATTTAATCATACACGTATAAATAAATGTCAACGCATCACTCTTGTGTGACCGAGGCCCAATCGGAAATGTACAAGCTTGCTTAATTAACGTGCATTGCAGTAAACTCTGATAAGGGAACAGAATCCATGTGCAATGGCCTTCAAACTCGAGATGAATGTTTATTCCATCTTTATAATGAGGCAGTCTTAATTGGGACCCGGCAATGCCATAACTTCGGTCCTTTATAAAAGATCAAAGACATTAATATACTTTACAAGTACTTTAATGCTATTATGCAAAAGAGAGAATGACTAACCCAACACACTGACAATGAACAAAAAGGCAAAACAAATTATTCCAATTACCAGCAAAAAGTTATGAAAATTCTGTATTCTGAATATTCTGCCCTCAGTCTAGAATAAAAATAATCACCTTTTATACACTTTTTAGGGAATGCTTTGCGGCAGCAGTTTTTCTTCGCTGTTTAGCCTCAGATGAATATGTAATTATGAGCATTCCTGTATACATTCGTAAAAATGAGGCCTCTCAAATATTACAATGAGATGCAGTAAAGCTGCCAGCAACTGTGACACTTACAATTGCATCAATTTGTTATGAACTTTTCAAAGCACGTTTTAAACGGTCATAGTTGTTGCAGCCATTTCCAAGTCCACTTTTTGTCATGTGTTGCCAGTTGTGCCCAATACATATTTGAGGCGAAAACCCAAGTACCTATTTTTCACTAAGGGTGTACTTACAAGCCTTGAAAACAAATTTCTGTGACATTTCTGGTTTTCCAAACTTACTGGGAGCAACAGTAGACTACACACATGTGCCGCTAACCCCTCCAGCTCTTTCTGAGCATCTGTACAGGAATAGGAACCACACCTAGTCTTTTAATGTGCAGGTGGTTTGTAATTGTGCACAATTTAGCACTGCACCCCTGACTAACAAATAGAAACTGACAGTGTAGATTTGGCTTATAGGCTACTCATGTTAATACGAATTAGTGGTATAATGCAACGTTTGTTGCTAGTCCCTTGAAATTCGTATTAATGAGAATTGACTGTCCTCCTGTAAGTATCATAACTTTTCAATGTGGCGCCATTACTTATTTTGTGCTAATTGTCTAAGCTACTAAGTAGGCCAAGTTAAAAATAGCAATAATAAAAAGTGAACCAATGTGTACAATGCAGCAGCATGATTTATTTAGTGTTACTGGTAGCCTACAGGTTAGAGTAAGTGTGCTAGTTATGAATTTGATTTTACTACTATACTGTATACTGTATAGGCCTACTGGACAAAATGTGTACTATATAATTACGGTATGTTATTTTTAAACTTCAGAGTAGTATTGTTTTTAAGTAGAACAGATGCACAAGACAGCCCTGCTCTCACATTTCTGACTTTTGACAGCCTGACAATACACCCACAGTTGCAGTCACAGCTTATACTGGCTCTACAAAACAGCTTTGGCGAATTTGATTTTGCCTTGTGAAGAAGTTTAGTGCTTTAATGTCTAATGAGTTTAAATTTGAATTTAATCATTAATTTCATTAGCAAAACAGTCCCTAACAACCTTGTTTAATTTATTTGAAGATGCTGTATTCATTCAGGTCATTCAACATCTGAAGGCAGAATCATGAAAGAAACATTATTCCAGTTGAAGTTTTTAATAACCAGTGGCACCCTATGTTATCCGTTTATTTAGTGGAAAAGTGTTGTTACATTTAAAGTCTACAGTTTTACTTTGATTTTATTTCAAGTACAGCTTTTTTTGAGGTGGTGACAAGTGCTTAGATTCACTTGTAGGTTTTGAGAAGATCACTGGGAACAAAGGTGGCCTGCTGATCTTCAGACCTGGTCAGTGAGTGAGTGGCATCCAAGCTGAGTAGTTCAAAATAATAATCATTGAATTTAAAACATACACCACTGCTGAATGCATGTACTGTTTGGAAGCTGGAGCCTCCAATAGAAATATTTTCCAATCTGCCAACACTTCATAGCACCAATACTCAGACTGCCACTGGCCAATGGTCATGTTGCTAACGGTAACCGCCATCCATCTTTCTGAGCCCATTTTAATGTTCTCTTATTTCTGCTTCCCTTTATGTTACCTTATTTTGAACTGGCCTAACATCTAATAAAGACACTGACTCTGCCTCTGTTTTTTCTATGTTGGCTTGTTTTGGCACTTATTGGTTAATCATTGCTTGCACAAGACTTGTATTGCCACCTTTGGCTTGAGAACCACTGCCCCGACACAATGCTTTAAAGCACCATTCATGGAATCCCTCCACCTTCTGCTACTCTGTTTAATTCAGGCACTGGTTGGGCTATATAATTACAGTATTTAAATTGTTCATTTCAAATAGTTTATTCAGGTGAACCTCTTGTGATTAAAACAACCTCCTGTTATCAAGAATGCCCTGGGAATTGTCTGTTGTGTTTGTGAGGCAATCTATAAATTATATTAACCTTTTTTTTAAACCTCCAAAGATTATACTCTCAAATAATTAACATGAATCCGTACAGGTGCTGTGAGACAGACTCATTTAAATAGACTGAACTCCAAATGTTAACCCTCTAGGTGATTACAATTGGTTTCTGTTAATGACTTCCTTCTGGATACTATAATTTCAAGGATGTTTTGAAGCATATACAGTACTGCATTTTTCTGCTATTAATTACTCCTTGTAAATCATAGTTTTGCATGGTAATTTATTTACACATATTTTCAACCATAAAATCGAAATACATGAACGGAGTTATGCATCAGAAGAAAATATATTTGCATCCCTTAAACTTCTCCTTCCTGCACCTACGTTATTTCTTGGTTTCATCAGAATACATTGTGGGGAACATTGCTCTATTACAAAACCAGAAACCACTTTAGGAAAAGTCTTTGGTATTCTTTAAAGGAATTATAGAAGAATATGACTGCATGCTTATGGTATTGTCATTAGAATTCTAAACCATATGAGCTCCAAGTAGGACATCCTTCATAGTCTGACAGTGGGAAGCAATTTCAATGAATGAATTGGAAAATTGCCATTCCAGCTTTATACTTTGTGCACACGTTTCACCTACTGGTTACTCCACAGGGAATCAGTGCCATTCAGTCGGAATTATGCCTTAATAGGATTTTTGTTTAATTTTCAACATATATATTCTGAAAGAGTGGAAAAACAGTCGAGGTGAAAACAAACTGATTGTAAGAAATAACCTGAGCAATGAGAGACATAAATAGAAAGGTTACAATTCATAGAGCTTTTGTTTTGTTGATTTTTTGCATTTTTTCAAAAGCAGAAACACCTCACCCCTTTATTTTCCACACTATTACCCACTGATACCCAGTTTTGTGCAATAATGGCAATTTGTTTGACAGTAGTTGCTGTGATTTTTCTGATGCGAGTTTAATGTGGCAAACTTTTATATGGCCCTTTATATCCAATTAGCTTTGTTTTAGGCAGATTTTAGCTGCTATTCAATGTTTTTTTTGGTTTGTTTGGTGTTTATTCCCTGTGCTTTATTGCAGAATAATATACATGAGTATATATTATAAGATGCTCAATGTTTATTGTAATTTAGATACTAATTCTCTCATTGCTCAACAATATCCTGATGATATTCAGTCACATCAAATATGAAAGAGTCTCAATGACAGAGAGGCTTCTAACATTGTGGATGGTTGTCTCTTGTGGGAATGCAGTTCTAATTTTGCTGAGAGCATATTAAACAAAGTCTGTAATCCACTCTATCATAGATGATAACTTTGCAGTTCTTTGTGTCTTGTGGAAGAAGTGCTCATTTCTCATGGGAGTAAATGTGGATATGAAATTAGGCAGGATCAGCAGAGGAGATATTTGGTAAATATTTCTGAATCCTAGTTAATTAAAATTAGATTTTTTTTTTTCGTTGAGCAGCAGACCATGGCGGTAGAAATGGGTTTGCCAGAAAGGTTGTATGATTGTAATGTTTTTGCAATGCAAATGCAATTTCCTTTCATCTGTTGTTCAACAGATTTATGAAAATAATTTTTATGGGCCATTGCCACAAGTTTATAATGCAGGTTGGTTTAAATTATTTTGTGTTGTAGTGTAGTAGGTTGTGTTAGATTATACACAATGGCAAAAAATGTCTTGAAGCAAAAAAAAACCTCCTTTCTGATTAAATTATATATTTGGCAGACCTAAAGCATCTTCCATCATATCAACATTTCCTGCTGGAGTATCTGCCATTAGCTTTAACATTTTACAATACAGCAGAGACAGTGAACCCTGTTTTGAGCGCGTAGATAAAGGCAATAGTTCTAAGAATAAAGTCATTGTATTAATGATTTCTGGGGAAAGTATTCATTGAGTGCTGGCAGTGCAGAGACATGGTTGATGGAGTGGTGGAGTGTTATGATGAGGAAACTGATGGAGTAGAACATTCTGTAGATATGCCATTTAAAGATGAAGACAATGGGTTAGAGTAGGTCACTGTATTGTGTCATAGCTCAGTCAACACATAAAGAGTGGATGCAAACATACATACACACACACGCTCACACTTACACAGACATGCTTTCCTAACCCCATTCAAACCTGGGCATCGCAGAATACATTCATGGCAAAACATATGTATGGTAAATCATACCCTTTTTCCCTATTTCAGCTAGCACACTGACACATCACACAGCCTCCTATAACACAACTGGGCGCTCTACTGTAAGGGAACTGGGACCCCATGGTGGCGATCAGCTGGTTATATAAATGCTGGCAGCACTTGGTCACTGGTCTTCCTGTTACAGGTGGTAACATCCCATTCACATTGTGTGGCGGCTGCTGGCATTGAGTCACGGATCTCTAAGCTCCAGCAGCTGGCTAGTCTCATTTTGTTCTGCTGAAATCTTATTGTAAGAGTTGTGTTGTATATTGTATTTTTAAATACAAAAAACAGCCATTTATACACATTTATATTAAATTTCAAGGAAAAACATTGAGTGAAATAGCTTGCATCACTCGATTTTCAAGGAGCATAATCAACAAGTACAGAGAAGCATCATTTGTAATTGACAAGCACAGGACTGGGAGACCCAAAAAAATGTCTAACAAGGATGAGCAATACTTGAAGATAATATCCTTAAGGAATAGAAAGAAGACAAACATTTAATTGACAACAGCGCTGGCAGAAGCCGCTGGTGTCGTTATCCATCAAATCAACAGTACAAAGGTCTCTCTTGAAATCAGGACTTAAAGGATATGTTGCAGTAAGAATACCCCTGTTAAGAAAGGGGAACAAGACTAAAAGGCTAAAAAATGCACAAGAACACAGAAAGTGGACTATGGAACAATGGTCAAAGGTGCTTTGGACTGTTGACAACTACACCTGTGCCTTCTATCAGTTCTGTTGTCAATTCAACGTTTGTCTTCTTTCTATTCCTTAAGGATATTATCTTCAAGTATTGCCTAAGCCTAACATGTCTAAGACTTTTGCACAGCAGTGGTATGCTAGCACAGACAACAATAATGGTGTGCAGAAGCCTATTCTTCAACCAGGCATATGGTTGATGTCTAAGACAGATGCTCTGAAATTGAAGTGCATCTTCTCATTTAAGATGATTCATAGATGGTCCCGCATCTGTTTCTGAGTCAGTGATGTTTCAATATAAACTTATTTAAAAAGGAGTTTAGATTTAATGGTCTGTGTTGCAGCTGATTTACTGCACAAAACACGATTTATGATCAGTTGATAATTCTTCTATTCCTTGAAATGCAATTCCTTGAAATTATGCTACGTTATACTAGTTTGCGAGTTTAAACCCCAGATTAATAATCAGTGAAATTCTAAATTACACTGCATTTGCAATGATTAGACTGGTATGAAAGACGAGCAGAGATATGTTTCCTGTTCAACTGGTGGATTGTCATTTAATGTCTCCCTGGGGCTGCTCAAAATGAACCTAAACAAGACACATCATTAACAGTGATTTGTGTCCTTATAAAGTTGCCCTTAATGTCTTTAATGTCTGATGAGGAATATACTGTACTGTAGTACAAAATGAGCACATGACTGTACAGCTACATGGCCAAAAGTTTTACATCACCCTATAGAATGAATTAATTCTGCTTTGTAAAGTCGAAGGAAACCTGCTTAGAAATGCTACCTTAACATGTTGAATTACACACCACTTTGTAGTTTTCTATATACTTAACAAAAAGCTGACAGAAATTGACAAAAATGACTACAAAAGATTTAGAAGTGAGTAGTTTTTCGAGATTTACGAGTATACTGTAAATACAGTATAATCGTAAATCTCGAAAAACTACTCACTTCTAAATCTTTTGTAGTCATTTTTATATTACTTTAGTATAAATACATGTTAATTTGGATTCATATGTTGTTTTTTTCTGACTTTATGTGAACGAAAAGACACACATTTGCCCGTTTTCCCATTGGAAATAGTGATATTTTGAAATATCACTGTCCTGGTCACAAAAGCAAAGTGTGTGGGGAATAATAGTCGTTTTCTATACTTTTGAGGCATAAGCAATTAGGAAATAACACTTACTACCCAGGAACAAAAATTGTGTTACATAGCGTAATCATTGATACAATGTATGATAATATTACCGACTGCTGCAACAGGAATTATCTTCTCACAAGAACCCAGAGACACTGATATCTCTCAGACTGTGATAATAGCATTAGATATCAAGAGTCTTCATTACATTGAAAGTAATTACGTTACGATTTTCAACATGATTAATGTGGCAGAGCTGCACTCATTTTGCACGTTCCACCAGAGCTTCTTTGCATCAGAGAAGCATTTACCTATAAAGTAATGTGTTCAAATTGATAACCAGTATCTCTCTGCAGCTTAGTCCTTGTGTTGACCTGTTAGTAAGCTGTACATAGGAACATGCTTTCTGACATTACTACTAATATAAAATTGAGAATGCCCTGTTAATTTGCTGTAACTATACAGTATATATTATAATAAATGACAAATATTAGATTTTTTTAAATTACCCTATGAATTCTGTTGAAGGGATAGACAGTTTGAGCATGTGATGCCTATATGCTATAAACTATTATAGGCAAATAGTGTAGCAATGGAAAGTAGTCTAATGCATTTGAAATCTCAATTTTGGGTCAATAAAAATGTTGGTGGTTAAATTATTTAAGTGCCACATTTCAGCTGTAAACTGACTCATTTAAATTGTCCAGAAAAGGAAGATACTTTGGTTTTGATACCGGCGCTCACTTATCTGAAGACAGTGCTGAAAGGTTAAAGAATCCCTTTACAACACTAGTATCTGAGTGGGGTCACATTCAGCGTCATTGCTTCCAGCATGTATTGTCATTTGCCCTTTGTGAATCTCAGTTTCATTAATGAGCTGTTCTGATCCGCTTCCACGGTTGTATCCTGTCTTTCAGAGAAAATCTGTCATCGTCATGAGTTTGATCGTGGCCGTGTCTGTGTTTGTTGCTGCTGTCCACTACACTGAGAAGCCCTACGTTTTACTTCAACCTTATTTTGGACAGTCCTTCAGCAACCGATGGGTCTTTTCCCGCTTGCAGCACAGGTTTAAGTCTCACAGTGGATATGTCAGAGTGCCAAAGCAGGAGGTAAGTCTCTAAAGGAGGTAACTCCTGTGAACAGTAAAATGCAATTGCATCCTTACTGGACTTTGCTAAAACATGGGGGTTTCCTTCTTCACAGGAAAATCGACATGATTAGAAAGCACTTTGTTAATACCTCATTTTTGCATTGAATTCTCAGCTTGGGGCAAGTCTCCTGGATAGTGCGTTGCCTGGTGAGGTTTTATCATGTTATACAGGGCTATTCAGTAAAATGTTATTGCACATCCTTTCATCTCTTTTAGGCGGTTATTGATGCAGCCCACATTGACCTCTCAATTCTCCAACAGCTTACGTCTTCACCTTAATATTTGTCCTACTTCAGTACCCTGTTCCCTGGAGCTCCTGCCTGCATCCTCTGGTTCATCCACTGTCACTTCTCTGCCCTGCATGTCATTCTTAATTCCATTGCTGTCACTTTGCCTCTTCAGTGATGTGTGTTATCTTTGCATTCTGGGGCAAGTATTCATTCATTTTGTTTGTGTGATCAGTCATGTCTTTGTTTTCAGCTATATCTAATACAACATTTTGTATTATATATATTTTTCTTCAATTACATATTTTTTACACAGGAAAGCATTTCAAGTTGTTTTGTAGACTTTACGAGACTCCATTACTTCTAAAGGTAGGCTCTGTCAAACAACTAGGTCTTACGTCGACTGTATCAATAATGGACACAGGCACAAGTGTAATTGGGTTACAGCGTGTCTGCCTCTTATGTTCAGTATGCAAGGTAAATAATCCAGAAACAGCATCCTGACCTTTAACACTGTTTAGCACATTTCTTGCATTATCATTTGTTTCCATTCCAAATGTATTCATATATTATGGAGGCTTAAATAAGTCCTCCCTTGAGTGACAACCTGTATTTTTGACTGCTGCTGAATATTAAACAGCAGTGAGGGCAAGTCAAGGGAGACAAAAATGACTCATTGGCTTAAAATCCTGTTTTAGCTTAAAGTGACCTTGCCCAGAGAAATCACCATGGGGATGTTGTTATGTTATAGAGCAAGAGTAATAGAAACCAAACTGAGCTAATGAGATTGAGCCACAACTGTGATAAGTGCAATTGGCCATGCCAGAGGTACATTAACAGTTGTTGATGGACGAAGATTGAATCATACCGTGGGTAGGTAATAATTTCCACCCAGGGCGAATGATGAAGAAAAGAACTAACAGATACACTTATTTTATAATATTTACTTTCACAACCTGAGGGACTGTATTCAGGTTCTTGAGGGATCTTGAAGATTCTGAAAAGCCATTTTCAGACATTAGTTGATCTGCTATTAATCCACTGTTTTATTTATTTAACTAATGCAATACCCTGTGTATTGTGGGTTTGAATCTAGCTACATACTGTAAGTGGTGGCTGACAAAATCAAGATGAAACAGCTCACACAGAAGCACATATATCCCCATTTATACACACGTTATAAATACTTTATTAAAATTCTGCAGTATTCAAATGACTCATGTGTTACCAAGTCTGTGAATAGGGCCCATACTTTATTGGTCTTTATATTTTCTTCAGCACCACATCCATTAAACCGCAGCCCTCCTCAAATATTTGTATTGTCCGTCATGTCCATTATAGTTTCAACATGATAGAAGCCTTAACTGACACACATTGTACTAGTTTTACAGTCCCTGATTAGCAATCATCTTAGACTTAACCTACCTAATGTTCTTTGAAACCAGATAATAAGAATTAAGAGCTCATACAAAGACTGCTATGGAGTGGTTAGGTTGAAATACATGGTGCATCTGAATAGAAAGAAAGACTTATTGGCTGTCTTGGTGAGGAATGGCCCACACACTGGTTTGTACCAGTACTATGTTTTATATACAGTATGCTTTCCAAGATTCAGATTTGAAATGTATGGTTCATAGCTGTGGGAATGCCTCTCGGGACCCATTTCTATATTTGCTGGTACTTTTGCTTCACTGATTTCTGCATTAATCTGAATAAACCATCATCTGGGGAAATACTGAAGCTCTCATGCTATTCAATTGAAGGTGAGTTATGAGCTGTGCAACGCAATGCATTTTTCAAATTAATCCTATGGAATTCAGGTTAAAAGAATTGCTAGTAACTGTTAGGGAAAACAAAAGATAATCTTGAAATAAGTTGTGACAAATTGGCTTGGCTGAAACTTGAAGAGAAATGATTGGGTTATACCCGAGAGAAATGCACAGAGATCTTGTCCTAAGCTTATCCCTATGGATTGCCTGATTGAAGGCATTAGTATATCTTTGGGGATTTCTGTGATAGGGACTGTCATTCAATGCTATTGAACTGTGACGGTAACTCAAGAACTTGCATCGTTTTTATCCTAATTAGTGACTCGATATAATGAATGAGGAAAAAGATGCACACACATACATAAGATGTACAGTATATCATGGCACAATTTGCATTCCCACAAGCAGCCAGTATGAATACTCACAAAAATAATGTGACCACAAACCTCGTTTCTTATAAGCAACAGAACGGAGTATGAAAAAACAAGGTTATATTTTAGATATGCATTAACATATTTTCAACATGATTAAAAAAAGCTGAGTGCAGGCCTGAGTAACACTTTTTACTAGGATAGTCTCAGTCTTTAGCCCCATAAACCTCCAAGCATTTAGCATAGTCGTTTGTCCACCAAGCAACAACAATGAAACACAATCTCCGTAAAGTGACATCAAGTTATCTACAGATTTCTTAAGGAATTCTAGTTGTTGTAGACGGTTTCTAACAGGGTCTTGGAAGTTATTGAATGCTTGGTTTTTGATTTCCAATGCCCTGATGCTCTGCAGAGGGACAAAAGAGCTCCGGAAATGTGCTTGGATAATAAATCACTTTCCCTTGAATCTGTAGAGACGTTAATCTAAATTAGGTTAAAAGCCCTGCTTGTGATTTCATGCTGAGCTGCTGTTAAACTATATGATTTGTTTGTAACATGCATTTATTTATGTGGCATGTTCATTTTAAAACATCTCATTTGTAGTGTGTTGAACTAAATAGTAATAGTAGTACTAATGTATTAGTAATAATAACAATAATCCATAGCATTCAAATTTTAAGGTATGACTAGCCAAGTAATTACATTGTCACTTGACGCTTTCTTTTTGGTTGTGATACCATCAGATCGCTAGGGTTTTTGAAGCAGGTTGGTTTAAAGTGTATTGCAGTTTTCATTAAGGTTGAAAAAATGTTTAGTTAACAGGCATGTTGGGGAATGTAGGGTTAAATAATTCAGAAAAATACATTATCAAAGAGGATTTAATACATTTACCTTTCAGAGACGTTCATTTTCAAACAAGTACAGAGTATCTGAGTACAGAAAAAAATTAAGCAAATTTCACATGTCGTATGAACTCTTCAGTTGTCGTGTTTTTTTGGGTTTTTTTTATTTAGAGGAGAGATGTTGCAGTCTATTTTGAAAACTGGAAGTAATCATCTTATTGTTGCTAGCTTCACGGGAACTTTAAGCAAGCAAGCAAACAATGTTTACTGGTAGCCCCTGCTTGGAAGTTAACATTTTACAAAAGCTAAACAAAGACTATTAAAAAAAAAAAACAGCAATACAACGACATTACTAAATACATTTTTTTTCTTGAAGTCTATCTCTCAACAGAATGATAAACTATTAGAGCTTTAAAAATAACACCTGCATAACCATTCTTTAATGACAAAACTGAGGAAGATTCTTCAGTCAAGCTTACTAAGTTTGAATCTGTCCAGTAAAGTACAGTGCAAGCAAAAAAAAGGGACAGGGTCAGACCTAAAGGTTGCTTTCAATGCCTTTCTGTGTGAGACACCCTGCAAACATACAAACTTCAAAGAACATAAAGGCAAAGAAAAGAAGAGCACAGCGGTGTCATGATGAAGTGTCAAGCTGACATCGAACATGTAACCGTGCCCAGACCAAAGTGACTCGAAATCAATATGCATTGAGAGTTGTGCTGAAGACAAAATAGGCTCATGAGTGGCATCACCTCCGCTGCCTTGAAGTTTCTTTGTAAGTGCTGCTCCAAGGTGAGAGTCGAGAGCAGCTGATTTAGGTGCTAGGTAGTGTTCCAAGCAACAAAATTCATTCTTTTAAAATGTTTTGTACGGCATGTGACTGCTTATTCCATAAACGAAATATGCAAATTGAGGTAGTAGTTTGTTTTCTTTTTTTTTTTACATCAAATTCACGTGAATAGTGGCTGCAAACCTATAAGAATGAACTCTTGTACAACCCTGAAGGTTTTAACTGGGCGTCATCCCAATTTAAATTAATAATTCAAATGGATTATCACAATAACATAACAGCTACTGTATTCCAATGAAATTGTATCTGCATGTCTATATACAGTTTTATATTTTACACTATACATTGGATTCAACAAGCTGAATTTTTTTTTGACACCCCCAGGTTTTGAAGTTATGCATTTCATTATGTCTGACAGCCTACAAAGCAGAACGAAATTATTATTATTTTTTTTTTTCTGACATTCACCCATAAAAAATCTTTGGCAGCTAACAGCAGTGAACCCATCAAAGGTGTGAGAGCATTTTTATATTCATAGTGAGTAGAAGGCTTTTGGATCAATAAAACACGAGCACTATGTTAGGCTCTTACATATATCTGCAGCTCATTGTAACACTAGAACTGCCACGGCAGTCATTTTGACAGTTTGAGGTTTTCAAATTTAAATTTAAACATGTTACTTTCATTTTAAATTAAAAATGGATTTTGTTTTTACAGTTTTGTATCTACATATACCTGTTTACACCTGTTTACACACTAGTTTCTTTTGAAATGTTTATTTTATTATAGTTTTTCATTTTTTGAAGTAGTGCTTTTTATGTGGTAAGTTAGAAAATTTAAATTGTTCATTTGTCTTTCATTTTAACATTGACGTTGTTTAAAATGTATCTGTCATAATTTAGGCATGAGTATAGCCGCGGTGGTTCTAGTGTTAAATGGATTGCTTCTCTTCTCTTCTTCATGGTTTAAGCTTTACAGGTGTGCCTTTTTGGATTTTCAGTTTGGGTATTACGTTACCACACTTGTTTTTAGTCTTGCCGGCCAGGTGTTTAGCCCACCCTAATGTTCAATCAGGGACTCAGCATCTTGCTGTCTTGGTGTTCAGTCAAAACCTGATTGATATTCTACCACTATTTTGCTTCAAACCGTTTTTTTTTTTTGTGTAGGGTAATCTTTTAATTGCCTTCCTCCTGTCTATAGTGATAATTCTTGCAATCAATCATCAGAAGGGCTTGGGACACTACCTTGAGTCGCCCTGGGATTTTACCTTGATCCAATCAGCATTTTGTCACCCTTCTGTAGGTATTGGAATAGGTCAATATGTCATCTGAGGACGCCACAGGCCCTGCATCGTGCACTATCATGTTTTCTATCAGTCTCACACATTGTGGTTTCAATAAACTGTTTTCAAAGACTTCCTGATAGGAGATTGCTGCCATGGTCAAATTGAATGATTCTTTGATGCTTTACTATGTTATTTCAAACTAAGCACTGGATCAGCAAATACAAACCTTAACTTTACAGTAGTCCACTGTTCAATATGAGATAGCTTACTGTCTGTTTGGAGGGGATGAATATATATATTGATAATCTATGTTGGCTGGAAACCATTCTGCTGTTTACTTTGGTTGAGTTTGCGGACAGATGCTTTCCTTTTTCAAGCTTTCAAGTAAGACTGGTCTTATACCTATTAGATAGAACCATCTACCAAATGCTGATTCAGATCTCTCTGTGCTATACAGAATTCTCACATATGGGTTTATGATAAGCTCAGCCGTGGCTGTGACTGCGTAAGTGGCCTTCTGCAGACCTAGCTGGGGAGTAATCTATAGTTCATGTTGCTGTTGTGGTTGTGTTATTAATCTTTACAGCATCAGGCTTGTTAAGTTCTGTCAAGCTCTTTCTCTTATTTACTGTAGTGTACAAACAGTTTCTGACATGCACCAGAGCAGTGGTTCCCAACCCTGGTCCTGGGGACCCCCTGTCTTCTGGTTTTTATTCCAACTGTGCTCTTAGTTACTTAACTAGACCCTTAATTGAACTAAGATTAAGAATTTGCTTAATTAGACCTTTTGACTTGTTTTCAGCTCCTAAAAAAGTTGCAGATTTTAAGTTACTTATAAAACGTTATAGTTTTTTTTTTTTTTTACACTTATACTCGAATATACTTTTGCATGGTTTACTATGGGCTTTATTATTCTTTTACCATGCCTGTATGTACTTTCGTCATGATTTTACCATGCTTTAATATACTTTTCAATGCTTTTTACCCTGTTGTGACCTATCATATACACTGCTAATTTATATATATATATATATTATTATTTTTTTTTAATTTTTTTTTTATTTTATTTTATTTATTTATTTATTTTTACAGCATTATTGAAGGCATCTGTAAGCTGTTAAATAAAATGTCAGCTGTAGCCAGAGGCTCAGTTACAGACTGTCTATCAGTGGGCAAGGTAATTAACTAGCTACTGTTGCTGCTGTTCTTGTGTGAAATGCACATTACCTATTTGGAACCTTCAGTGAGATAAGCCCACTGTTTGCAAAAATCTGAGTATGTTTTGCAATTTGTACAAAAATGTTTTCTTTATCTCTTGAGCCTTTTTTTTTAATATCCACGCAACAACAATTAAAACCAAATCACCACTAGAGAAAATATGTTTCTTTTCTTGGCATATTGGAGTAAATGAATCGTTAGCTCAAGTCAATCAGGAATGCTATTGTAGCTGGTGCATATTTTATAGACTAAGGAATAAAAAGCCAGTTCTCTTTGGGCTTTATTAAACATGTTCCTTCTTTTAAAAAAAAAAAAAGCAACTGGAATGAGGAAAAAATGACACACTGAACATATTAAAGGGAGTCTTCTCAACGGAGAACTCTGAATGGTTTGTTATTATTTTGAATTACACAAATACAAGGCAGAGCTGTCATTCATTTAGACTTTGCTGCAGTCAATAGATTTATACTGAACCTTTAATAAAAAAAAAATCCTTCACCACAATGTGTGTCCTCTATTCAAAACATGAACTGCAGGTGGATTTGATTGCAGCTATTATGCTTGGTTAGTTTGGAGTATTTAAGTATATAAAATGTTAGGAAGTTTATGTTTTTGTTGCATATTAATTAAGCTGCTGGAAACATGAAAACATAATAGCCAAACATAATATACTGTACTGTGAAATCAATGTATACCAGTAAAGCTTTCTGAAAGAAAATAATTCTGTTTCATGCATTGAATAGACAAGCTGCACCAATAGAATACGAATAACTTCCACAGAATGCTCAAATGTTTGTTCTTCATTTTCAGACACAGGCTGTGAGCCTGAAAGTTAATTTCGGTAGAAGTCAGGAAAATTGAGTGAATGTCTCATAAACCCATGATTAAAGGATTTCAATACTGCGGCTGTGATGCGTTAGAACTTGAAGAATGTTTGCATCAGGGGATTTATAAGAGCTGGTGTATATGCCAACAGTCCAGTAGAGACTGAATGTCTGGACTTGGGGGGCTATTTAAATCTATCACCTAAAACTCGAAATTCTTGGTTTATAAAGTTTTAACTGAAGTAGCTCATGCCTTATTCATGTACACATTTTGCTATCTACTATATCTACAGTATTATTTGTTAAAAGCCACTAAATGTGCTGTTAATCGAACCTGCAGCACACTGCCATTCGCTAGGTGTGTTATTGTAAGATTATGTGTTTATTTATTGTTGTAAGAAACACACGTTGTGAGAACTTTATTCCCAGCCTGGCTCTGACATCCCTGTTTACAAACCAACTGCTTGCGTCTCAGTGATGGACGTTATTAGTGACTGAGACCCTTCACCACTCAGTGTCAATCTAGAACACATTGCTGATACAATTGACCCCATAGCAATAGCACTTTAAGGATGTTCACTTTACTCTTTGCCTGGTTAGAACCAACTACCCACTTTCCTTTACTCTGTATAAAAACATTCATGATTTACAGCTGTTGTTAATTGTCACTTCTCCTGTCTTTCAGCCTCTTAAGCTGTATTGCGATCTCTGCAGCATCGTTTCCAGCTCGGGCCAGATGCTTGGCAGGGAAGCGGGATCAGCCATTGACCAGTCGTCTTGTGTGTTGAGAATGAACAACGCTCCCACAAAGGGCTTTGAGAAAGACGTGGGTAGAAAGACGACTGTCAGAGTGGTGTCCCACACCAGCGTTCCTCTGCTGCTGCAGAAGCAGCAGTACTTCTTTGGACAAGCCAATGACACCATCTACATCATCTGGGGGCCCTTGCGTAACATGAGGCAGGACGGCAAGGGGATTGTGTACAACATGCTGAGACAAGTCATAGAAAACTACCCTCAAGCCAAGATCTTTGTGACAACCGAAGAGCGCATGAACTACTGTGACAAGGTGTTCAAAGAAGAAACTGGAAAAGACAGGTGAGCCGTACAAATTATTATGACTATATATACATATATTTCTCTTAGGGGGATGAAGGTGACTGTTGCACTCAACTCCACTCCTAATCCCCCCCCCCCCCAAGTATTTGTAGGCATCTCATTCTCTCTTCAGAGTTGTCTACCTTATCCCCAAGCTCAACCCTCTTTTCAATCCTGACCCTTGAGTGGAAGCAGTGTTTTATTTTTCTACACACACCGTTGTTTGGAATTTAAAAGACTTCCATGAAGTTGGACATTATATCACAGCACTGGGGCTTCACACTCTCCCGTAAGAATGCTCACGCTTACTGAAGCTTGGTAACATCTGCCCCTGGGTGAATATGTATTGCATTATTTTAAATGTCCATATTTCAGACTCTGTAGGAACAAAATGTTTTATGCATTTTGAATTACGGAATATTATCGTTAGGGCTTCTGTTTTTATTAATTAAATTGAGTTTTTTTTGGGGCATGAAATAATTGTTTTCGGTTACTTTAGTTTTTTTTTTTTTTTTGCTTTCACAATATGCATAGTAACTCGACAGCACTTGCACTCTTCAATTGTATCTTCTTTCCTTTGCTGTCCTTCCACAACAAAACCCTTATGGTCAAGGGACGTATTCTTATGGGTTTTTTGTGTGTGTTTCAGCATTTTTTTACATTTCACCACAATTTGCAATTCTGTTTTAAATTCCAGAATTCCATGTTCCAATCTTCCAATAGAAATGTAGAAATTTGCTGCCGCTCAGTAGTTGGGGTGGGTTTAAAGTATTCAGAACGAATCAATGCGGGATACAAGTCAGGTAGGAGGACATTGCCCAACTGCATTGGGAATTTGTTTAGTTATTTTATTTTCTTTGTATCGGGGGTGTTTTATCGGTTTTTATCGGTTAAAAACGAAAATCAGAATCCCTAATTATAGGTGATACAGAAACCACAGAAATTGATAGGGTTTAGCATGCCAGTTACTTTTGTCTCTGATAATTAAATTGGAATGTAACCAGGCCACAAAACCTATTAGATTTTATCTTAATCTAATTACAGTAAAGCTCCTGGGCCTGTGTTCTACAAACCAGTCCTGCCATCAATGAATTAATGAATTACTAAACTGTGCTCGTCAAGGTTTTGCAGTATAAAAACAAATTTAATGATATATATATATATATATATTACTATATATATAGTATATATATATATATATATATATATATATATGTGTGTGTGTGTGTGTGTGTGTGTGTGTGTGTGTGTGTGTTTTAAAAGATGTGTTTCATATGTTACCATCCAAATTTCAGGATAAGCTAGATAGATTTTTTTTTCATGTTTTCAAGATTACTTTCAAAGTTGACTGCTTTCCTCTTGAGGATTTGAACACCAGCAATCAAACCATAATTTAACTTTGAACAGTAAGTCTGACAGTGCCTGACAGACTGATGCATCCCTGAAGAAAAGATGTTGTTTCTGAAACTTTTGTGTGCCCTAGACTAAAGTGAAACCAACACACCATCTTTTTTATATATGTTACACACCCTGTGAATATTGTGCATAACTGAGAAGTCGGGGTTACAAATAGCATCCAGCTCTTGTATTCTACCCTGTACTATTACCATTGCATAATATATAAGAAACACTGTGATCTGAGTACATTGCATCCTTTGAACAGTATGTGAAACTCATATATCATATGCAGAAATTCTCCTTATATGTGTTATACAGTGTACTTTATATTTTATTAACGTTGGCTATTTAGGATGGGTTAAGCATGGATTTGCTTTGCTGCAATCGAGTGAATGCTACAGCTACAGAATACTGAACCCATGAGTGAATTATCTGGAGTGCCTCTGTAGTTCCAAGCCACTGCCAATTGTCCTAAATGCCCTCGGATAGTTTAGCATGACAGGAGTACTGCGATGTATTTCAAGCTTGAAGCATTTAGAGCTTCAATTTTACTGAGTCTGCACTTCCTCTCCCCATTTGCTTGCTACAGTAAATATTTATTGGCACCTGGAAAGTTCTTGAAACCTTTCCAGTCTCAGCTTAGCAATCTGGCATTGTCCAAGCCTTGGGTTGCATCCAGAGTTATTTCAATAAAATCAGTAGCTTTGAGTCTATTCTTAATGGCATATTGGAGTGTCTAGTATATAGGCAAGGTAAACTGAAACAACATACATAACAATAACCCTACATAATGTGCTTGGTTGCTGTAATTATATCTGGTTTAATAGTGGTCAAACAGCCATTGCCTTAGACATACATGCTTTCTGAGCTGCTCTGTGTAAAACAGAGAATAAAAGCAAGTAAGTATCAAGAGGCAGACTTAATCCACTTTTTTTCAAATTAATTTCTGTCATTGCAGTACATCATTTGGGTAGTGATGACATTTTGATTTACAAAATAATACTGATACATGTGGTTGGGCTTCATGACATGCCTTGCCAGTGATATGCAACTAGAGAAGACAGCTGTTCCAAACAATACAAGTTATATAAAACAAGAAACTCGGCCACCCACTCCAAAAACTAATGACCATACTCATGTTTAAAGGCCACACATAAATTTGCTTTTTATGGACAAGAATGAAGTAGGTTGAACAGTTGGCAGCAATTCCAAAGCTTTAAATTTAATTACTAGGCAAACTAATAAAACCACCATGTGTGACAAGAACATGCATTTCAATGTTGCCATATTTCAGGTAGGCGGGCTATGCCTTGGGTACTTGTGACAGAGAAAGAATGAATCTTGGTTATAAATCTCCCTCCCGACCTGTGAGGGCGCTGTGTAAAGGGAACAGTGTGCCCTTTACATTCCACAATTCATTCCAGAGAAAGGTGGAAGTCTACCATCTTGAAAGGGGGCGGAACCACAGTACACCAAGTCATCGCCCCAGACAGGAAGCAATGTGGCAATCGCGGATTTGAGAAAAAGCGATTGCAGTCACTAACCAAGGGGGCGTGGCTAACCTACCAAAGGGGATGTGGCCAAGTAAACTGCTCCTTTGTTACGGTTGCGAGAGAACCGCTGAAGGAGAGTAATAAAAGAACCATGAATATTTAGTGTTTGTTTGTTTTGTCATTTTTAAATGTACTCGCTTGTTCTTGTTAGATGGCTAACACGTAACGGGAGCTGTCACTTAAGACAGCACTGCACTACTGTTCACTAATAAATTGTATTTCACCACTTGCACGTTAGCACTCACTCAGGACTTGTGATCATGTTTGTGTTCTGTGTGTTTTTGTTCTGTGCTTGTTATTTTGGGACTGCAACCTGTGGTTTTCGAACTGTACAATACACATTGCTGTGTATTGCCTGGGATTATTATTTACGGTCACCAACATGACCTACATTACAATTTAAAACAAATAAAATAATTGTTTGGACAGTGAACTTTGTTGTTTGTCATCTGTTTACGAATTGCATCACCTCTACACCTGCGCACTGCAAATCACTTTGCCACTGTACTTTATTAAGCAGTAGAAAAATGAATAACTGTACTAGCATAAACATGTGCTTACTGGACAGTAACATGGCCTGATAAAGTGCTGCATGAACTGATTATCAAATTGATTCAATATTATAACTGTAAATTACATACAAAAAGTGTACACAAATTGTAAAAGACTGCATGTAGCTTTTGATTCAATACACCCATATGAAGTCATACATTTAGATGAGGCCATTGGTGAACTGGCACACACACACTATTGCTGATGTTGCAGTTAATATGTGCAAACTGGCACGATCACGCACTCTTGTAACTATTTTTTATTAGCTGGAGAGATGCTGCTGATCCTTGGCTTCGGGTTTCATTGCAGTACAAAGGTGATTGCATCAGTAAATTTAAACTAATGAGTGAAAGAGTTACAAGCGACACATTATAGTACACAGAGTCATTATGAATTATCCAGGTAGCTTTCTAATTAGTCAGCAATACAGAATTGGATTCATTAAAGATCAAGAGCGTGATGGCATTGTCTACCTGATGTGCATGGAGTGCACTTAGAAATGTGATTGTCTCATAATTATCTGTATTAAATTATTATTGTGTGGTTAAGAAGATTATCTTTTTTGTTTCTTTTTGAATGTCTTATTGCTCCACTCGCTGTTCGTCTGTTCCCGAGGCCGTCTGCATCACACAACTCATTATGTGCATCTTTTACTAAATGACTGATTCCAGCCCCTCTCAGAATTCAGACACAGCTGTACAGATGCCAATAATCTAAAGGGATAAGTTCTACTGCAAATATAACATATCTATTTAAATATTACACCATATTAAGCACACACGAGTATTATGACTATCCTCAAGAATTGTAGATCTAAGACCTATGCATGTTATGCTCACTAAGGTTTTAGGGACAATTACTAATGCAGCAAAAGAGTAATACTGTTTGAAAGTGTACTTGTAATGGCTCACTGTAATTGGAGCTACAGTACAGTTAATAGGATGTGCTGTTTGTGTTCTGCCTTGTAAGGATGTACTGCAAGAACAGAGACTGTTGTTTAAAGCTAGTTCAAAATTTCTTTCCCGATACTATCTCAGTCCTTAGGATACGATATAATGATAATGAGGTCAGATTCCACCTACTGTATCCATGTCCTATTTCCCTAATTCTGTACCATCATCCTTTTTCACACTTTGTCCTTTGGCTGAAAAGGCAGAATCGAGTGCCAGTTAGTCCTGATAACTGTGGTGTTGCAATATGGACAGTCATCAGCTGGGAAATAAGCAAAGGACAGAGCTTAATTATCTCAGAACCCTAAACAGCCTTGAGATGAAAATGCCTTTCTAGAGCAGCTGTGTGCAGTGGATAGGAGAACCTTTAAGGACAGAGCCCCTATCAGAAGGGAGAACAGTGAGCTACCCAGTCCAATTTTAAAACCGTGGATATCTTTGAGTTTAATTTAAAAAGAAAAGAAACTGTATTCCACTCGCTACTACTGCACTTTAGAAAGTCAATTTGCACAAAAGAGCATTTAAATCACTGTATCCCTAAAGGAGATTAATATACAAGATTGTGTTTTAAAAATGTGGTAATAAATGCATAACAGTTGCTTGCATAAATATAATAGAAAATATTCCTCAGTGGAGCGGAAGGCTAATATTTCCTATCCCCGGCATTTATACGATCCCTTCTTTAGCTAAGTTGTAGTAAATCTAGTGAAAGTCGCCTGTAAACTGTTTGTCATCTGCTGAGTGAATTACAGTACAAGGAGCCTGAAAGCAAATATTGATCAAAATGATAATTTTACATTTATGTATCCATGTTACAATCTAATATATCAAATAAACCCAAGGTTGTTTTTCACCAGTTTCTGCTGGAATGGTTAAGCAGCAGATTAAACTGATTTCAGAAATGCAACAGAAACTGAATTTCGGCTAATGACAATGATAAGGCTGGTAATTCAGTTAGGGGCGCAATGGCAAAGCAATGTTGCAGGAGAGTTGAAAGGATGTTGCGGTAAAGAGAGACTAATGTAATGGCCCGCATCTGCTATGCCATGCAGGTCAAAGTGTCGGCATGATGTTTAGCCTTTACACCCACGCAGTCCAAATGTCTCCGTTCGAAAAACAAAATCATTTATATTTCTGTAAGGGAGTACCCACTGTACATAACTTGCATTGTACAGCTTGTAGCTTATTGTAGGGTGCTTTGTACGGGGGTAACATAAGCCAGTTATTCTAATGTCAAGGTAAAAAGATGAATTACTTGTATTCGGTTTAGTGTAAGAAGCATTTGCTACATCTTTATTTAAAAAAAAAAAATTATGCAATTGCTGCAGTTCCTCATTGGTTTTGTAAGTATGTACACTCTTGGCCTAGGTTACCTGCCATGTTTGTATGTGCCGTTGTTTTGAAATAACAGTATGGCTTTGAGTGCTTGTCGTCAGGTAAGAGACAAATTGCTGCAAGGTAATTGGTTGAAAGGCTTGCACTGTGAATTAATATTCTTCACACACATTCTATGCAGAACATGATCATTTAGAAAATTATTAAAACAATTAAATACAGCCCTTAGTCTTTTTAGTGTTATGGTGTGATCCAGCACCCCGACTCAATCACACAGACACACACCCACATGGATTTTGTTTTTTACACCCATTAAAGTGTAATAGATGTCATTGCACTTGACTGCATAGCTGGTTTAGAGGCGCTCTTCGGATATGGTTCATTTAACTAGTAAAATAATTTAGATGCATTATTAATGTCAGAGTTTTACAAACGGTTACGTAAGTTATAACTAATTGAAAAGATTTTTCAGAAAAACAATCTATAGATGAGAAAGCCCTTCAAGATAAGGTTAGAGTTTTAGTTAGGAGAGGATTTTTTTGTACATAACCCTGCTATTATGTTTCAGGTCTATTTGACTCAACTCTAGTTTCCAATTAGCTTAAATGCTATTTTTCTTTTCATTTTCTGTATAATATTTTATGACTTTTCCTAAGTTGGGGTCATGAACTTATACACCGTTATATGTACAAATAAGATGTTTCGGGTCACTGTGTGACCCATGGCACTTACCTATTTAGATTTATGTGCAGGAATAAAACAAACTTCTTTAATGATTATTATTATTATTATTATTATTATTATTATTATTATTATTATTATTATTATTATTATTATTATTATTTCTGGAAATGGCTGCAACTGTCTGGAGATTTATAAACAAAAAAAAACAAACAATATATACCTACAAGGCAGAGCCTCATTTTCTCTGTCAGCATTGCAACAGCATCTCACTGGTAAAGACATTCCAAAATGAGGAGCTCCCAGGTTGGCAGTCACATAAGTTTTATCACATCTCCTGGACTAAAAGAGCATTAAAGAGTAAAACCTTTGCAAATAAAAACATGTAATCAATTTAAGGCTGTTTAAATTAGTTTGAAATTGCATCGGGTCAATAAGACCCAAAACATAACAGATGTACCTAAATTCTGAACATAAAAGGTTGATTTTTGAGCAAGTTATCACCAAGTTTTTAGCTTGTATAGTTTAACGAGGCCTTTGTGAAAAAGAGAATTTCTTTTACAGATGGGCACAGAAATGGACCTACATTAAGGCAATTGGGAGAATTCATCGATACATTGCAAACAAAGAAGAATTAGAAGACGACTAGATTACCAGTAAATGACATGGTCATAGCTTGGAAGGGAAATAGATTAGATCATAAACACTCCTTACTAATGATCATGTTGTGGTAGGCTTTACCAAGCCATTATTCCTAAACATGACATTTTTCATTACAACATAACATTTTCATTGCCTTAATACCTTATTTTTATTTCGTACATAGTTTTTATCGCAGGGCTGCACATATACATTATGCTACAGAATACTGCATTCTATGCAGTATATATATAAATTATATGTATATAAATTTATTTTGTTGCAGCACAAAATAAAGCCACAATGAGGACATATGTAGCTTATTTTGATTGGATGTGCAGTACATTGATAAACTAACCCCCTGGGTCATGTAGAGAAATGTTTGGGC
This sequence comes from Polyodon spathula, assembly GCF_017654505.1. Taxonomy (NCBI): domain Eukaryota; kingdom Metazoa; phylum Chordata; class Actinopteri; order Acipenseriformes; family Polyodontidae; genus Polyodon; species Polyodon spathula. Next base: position 29,651,195 of record NC_054551.1, read on the forward strand.
TTGTGCCTTCATCAGTGTAAAGGAACTTGCCAAAATATGTGTATGCTTGACTTAGGGGTTGGTTTGATCAATCTACTGTATTCCCTGTCTAGATAAGCTGCCTCAGCATTTCACAGCAACAAGGATTACATCAACCATCTATTTTAGGGGTAAACCCAAAAAAACAACAGAAAGAATGAAAGACTCCCAGCTGTAAAATGTGCTTAATAAAATCTAGATGTAATATACACCCCATAGCTTATACTGTAAGTATTACTTTTGAATCTGTTATTGAGGTTTTTTTTCTTCTTTTTTTTAAGTTATGGATCTAACAAACTAACACTCAGCATTATAACACCCCGAAAGGGAGAGTTGTTTTTGTGGTCAGTTGTGTGCTGAGTGGAGCACAGAGGAGAGCCAGGGTTGGGGAGGGAGGGGCGGGCAGGTCGGGAGATGAGGGGACAGGGAATTGAGGAAGGAGAAGAGTGTGGAGGTAGCAGAGTCTACAGAGAGTTGCAAATCAACCTCTATTCAATTTAACCATACTTACCTGGTACTAATCACAAACAGTAGATCACCTAATTAAAACACCACCTTATAGTGTTACTTAAATACAGCTAATGTTAAGAGTTGAAATGAGGCCTCTAGTAGGCACTGGGAGAGATTTGGAAAAGATCCTCGCTCTGACACAGCTCAGACTGCCCTTGGACATATGCCCAATTGTCACTTTCTAATTCATCGAATAGCCGCCGACAAGTCTCGGTGAATATTTCTTTATTTCAAGTGTCATATTCCTGATTAAAAGCTGTAGTATTATAGATCTGTGGTGTTTGGCTTAATGTAAAACACGACGATTGGTTTCTTCAACCAGGCAAAATCGTATGTTTTCCAGCTTGAACATAGTCCTGTCTAGAGCTTTTCTGTCAGCTAAGCATCAGAGTTCATTGGAATCGGAGATTCCCTGCAACAAAATCTTGTATGTTGTTGATTCAATTGATTCCTCCTGTTTTCCCATATTTGTACGAGTCCTGTTTAGAGTGGCTAATGTATTTTTAATTAAATAAAATTAGTTGGGGATCACACATAAGCTATATTTCAAGACAGTTATACTTCGTATTTGAGTTTTAGTCTCGGATGCCGTGTTTCGCCCAGTCCAAAGTCACATCATTCTAATTAAAATGTCTTGTTTGGGTACAGTTTTTGTGATGATGCCTTTCATTAATGAGGGTGGTAAAAGATTAATTTGTAATCAGTCCCCTGCATTTAAATGTATCCCTTATCAAATGAACCAGGATGCTTTTGTAATTCAGTTGTGGGGCAGCTAAGGCATGACAAATTCATCTGCAATAAATTAAGTCAATCGCTACAGTAAAGCTTGTTCCAGACAGAATGATTTAATGCATACTGGTAGGAGCTTACTATAATGTGGGTTTACGACTGCCTCTAAAAAAACACAGATTACCCAAATCTGTTGCCAGTACACCCGTCACACATCTCCCTATGTTGTTTTGGAGCAGAATACAGCTGTGGATACTTCGGACTGCGGTTTTTAAATCAAGCACAGCTTACAAAGTCTGGCTTTAATGAGAACAGGACCCCATCTCAGAGGCTCATTGAGCTGTAGTACTATAGAGCCAGGAATAATCCCCAGGCTCCAATCAGAAGATTGGATTATTCTTCTGGAAAGAAGACATTGAAATAATTTTGTATAGTACAGAGGGCCTATTAAATATTACCACAAGGACATCTTTACATGTAGTTTTCCGTTAGCCCATGTGTGGTTGTATATAATATATATGAGAGAGAATTCAGTGTCAGGAAATGCCTATATTAGAATGCATTTGGGGGCCTCATCTTTCAAGAGCATTCATTCAAGCAGAAATTACTATTTTGGTTTTGTTTAAAAGTTAAATCATTTTCTGGTAACTTGGTTTGCTTTAACAAGGATTAACTGCTATCACAAGTCACATTCTGTACAGTACAACATTTATAAATGATTCTATACCTCAAGATGCCAATTACAGTGTGTAACAGATATCAGCTTTCCTGCAGGGAAGTAGTAATTACTACTCTGGCTTTGTGTTTAACAGACAGCATAAATACATACAAAAATAACGTTTACCTTGTGTTTGAGTAGATTCTTTCATTATGGATTTTTAAAATCCCTTTTACTGAACAAGACCAGTAGTTATACTGAATGATTCTACTATTACGTTTTATTTAGTCATTGTTGTCTTTCAAAGCTTAACAGTTGCATTTAAAATCTTTGAAAGTTAGCTAACCCCTGTCCACTGAAAGCCACCATGTTCCAGTAAACCTCCCAATGACGTAATGACCAAAGACATTTTGCACCGTTCGTTTCCTTAGTTTCATTGTGTTAAATCGCTAACAGGACTATACAGTTAAGGTATAATTGTATCCACAATATTTTATGGTTCCTGTAGCTCACTTACCCTAATTAAACTAAACTATGGAATTAAAAAGGTCATTTCAAGCTCTGGTCCCAATTCTTAAAAAGATAGAAATAAAGAAAAGAAATTATGCGGAAAAGTATGGGCGGTTTTGCTGGCTGTATTTTAAACACAAGATCTGCAACACTCAGCCGTAAAACCTTGTGGAACAGCCTCGTTGCTGTCCTTCAGTATAGGGAAAGAGAAATAACATTTTACAGTCCGTTTCATTTGAGCCTGTTTAATTGGGACCATTGGTCATGGCATTCAAAATTGTAATGAACGAAACTGTAGCACTAAGAAATAAAATTTAACTACGAGAAAAGCAACATTTCACACAGCTAGGTGTTGAGTATTCTTGTTTTTATGGCATCACTTGTTAACTGTCTCCATCTTTGACATATTATGCGCTGGCCAAGTGGGTATGACTTTCATCTCAGCTTGCAATCTGTGTTTTAATTAGGTATTTCCTTCAGGTTATAATTTTTTTTTTCACCCTCATTTTATTTTTTTCAAATACTTAACACCCACTTTTCAATTTGGCCAACCTACGTAGAGATAGCCTTTAGCTATTTGCCATAACTTTTTTTTTTCGGCGGCACAATATCGCCTTTGAAATATTCCTCTCATTCTTGTTTTAAAATGTAAAGAAATTCCTACTGGAAGCCTGTGAGAGACTGTGCTGAAGGAATACAAAATGAATAGTGTTCCAAAGCCTTCATTGAATTTCATTCTTGTTTAATTTTACAGACTTCTCTACTGTACCAGTTTGTGGATTATTTTGGCCTTTTTTTTGGGGGGGGGGGGGTTTGAGGGAAACAAGAAATAGCCGACAAATTGTTTTTCCTCTGGTTTGATAAAGCATCTGCTGTTGATGAGTGTGACTTTGATTTATAATGTAGTTTATGTATTCTGACAAAACAAGAAATTTAAAAGTATTGAAAGATCATTAACGTGGACAAATAGGCGACAGTTCTTCTTGCCCTAAGAGAGACATATTGAGCACACAATCAAAGGGAACAGACAGTTTCGCTATAATATGAACCGGTTTGGGCTTTTTCAAAGGTTGTACCATATATTTGAAGTGTGTGATGCAGGAGATTAATCCAGATCACCACACTTACATAATGAAAGGCTTGTTTAAATTGGAAATATGGCTATGAGTTTGAGGGCAGTGGAATTAGGATCCGCCACATTTTAGATCATTAAAATAGAGCCCCATATTACTTTCAGAAGACTAAACTGTCTTTAAAAAACAAAACATTCATTTGTTGTCTTCTCGTGGTGGGTGTGCAAATGATCAGTGGAACAGATTAGAAATCACTGTACTGGAAGCTTCAGATACATAAGTCAGCTGAACAAAGACAATCTGCCATTGCTGGTAATTTTAAAAGCTGTCAGTCGACATGACTAACATATCTATTTTATATACTGTCAACTCTGTCTTTGGAGGTAAACATTTAGCTATTTACTGTATCTGCCATGCTACTGAGGTCACTATTCACATTTTCACAACACATGTAAACCTTGTTATATGGACTTTTTAAAATGATGTGTAATTTGTAGCAGATCTGAGAACTGTAATTTTAAGGGAAAGACTATTTTTAAACATGCAATCATATAGATAGATAGATAGATAGATAGATAGAGAAGGAGAGAGAGAATTCTTGCTTCTGGTTGCCCTCTATGACTGTATTGTATATTCTTTCACACTCTACCAGGAGTGTTTAAATAACAAACAAAGACAACAGTAGTATAGTTACCTCAGTGGATTTATTTATATATGAAAACAAAATCAAACAAACCAACAAACCAAACCCTTTCTTGGGTCCTAAACTAAACACTAATTGTTCCCTTCAAACTAATTGTGCTTTAAAGTCTTAAAGTTAGTTTTAAAGTCCTTTGGTACCTCACCATTTAGTCTCTTTGTTCTCCCCTCCCCCATGGTTCTTCCTTGTGCTTGTTTTATCTATATGTCACAGGTGGCCTTCATTACCCAATCAATAAAACGATTAACCCATTTTGTAAGGCCTTTAGCAATATGGCTGCTGGTTCCACTAGTTCCTTCACCAAGATGGAGTATAGATTCCTCAACCCCAGGGTCCTAATGCCCCTAATTTGAGTTCTGAATGCATAGAGATACTATATATATATATATATAATATATATATTTCTATATATATTATATATATCTATATATATATATATATATAATATACGTAATACTAAAAAATCAATGTTTTTTAAATTTAAACAAATATTTCAAGGTCAATAATACATCTTTATGAATGCCTAATTGATCGCATCCCTAAAGATAATGAAAGCCAGAAACGAAACTTTATAGAAGGTTACCCTGTATTCTTTTAGATTTGTAACTGATTCAATCGTTTTTCCTACAATGGATCACATAATAGATGAATCATCCCAATAATGTGTAAAATCAGTCCACAATACAGCAGAGACTTACTGCAGCGTCTCCAGGCAGAACCTCCTCATCAGTCACTGAGTTATCTCTACCCCTGGATACATCAATGAAAGATGAAAATCAAGAACTGTATAGCCGTTTTCTTATACCCTGTGCATTGTGTCCAGGAGCCGCATTCGCATTCATTATAATACGAGCTAATATGATTTTAGGAAGTTCACAGATCTTGATTCTTGACAGTAACATGCTTAGTCTTTATTAAAGTCTAGTACTGTGAGGGTCATATTGGGAGGAAGTATCTGACTAACCCTCAGCTGACGAAAGATACCGCTGCTTCTACCTGTTAGAGATAATTACATTCCTGGTTTGCCTGGAAGTCAGAGGAGCAGGTTACGTCAGCCTCAGGATACATATTATAGCGCAACACTAAAACATGGTATCAAGATTTATGTTCATGAGTCCTAATTGTGAAACAAAACATAACCCTAAGCCAAAGGGATAGGGCATGCCATTTGTAATGTTATCCAAAATTGAAGTACTCAAGATGTGCTCAGATTTGTTGTTTTGTTGTGAGAAGAAAGTTCTGCTTTCTTCAAAAAGTGTTATAAACCCTGCTCCTGTATTGTCTTGATATATTGTGTTCCAAAACAGGCACAGAATGCTTTTCACAGACACCAACGTACAGTAACTGCAGTAAAATAAGGAAAATGAACTGGTTAATTTACCCAAGGGTTAAACTGTATTAGTGAAATGGCATCCAATATAGAAAAAACTAATGATTAACTGTGAAGTTGTTTATTGCTAACACTGCATAAAATGACACTCATTTGTTTTGTTATGGTTTTTTTTTTTTAATGTTCATTTGTGGAAGTCGTTGTAAGAATAGCCGGACTGTAATTCAAAATATTTCCTAAGCTTAGTATGAAGTAAATAAAAAAATATATTATTAATATTTTACATATAAGGTTACATACAACAAGTTACATCACTGCACATATGTATTTTTTAAACAATAGTCTCATTCATATAATTTTTTTGTGTTGCTAAGGTCATTCATATTTTAATGTGAGCCCTATTCATGCCCGGAAATGATTCATCACATACATGAGTAACTAAAGTAAAGAAAAATCCAGTTTCACATGTTAGTACTAGTGGCAGAGTGTCCCACCCCTTTGTACATATATTAGTTTATTTATCTGTGTTATGATTTGTGTAAATATATGATGGCGAAAAGCCAATAGTATGTATTATTTGTATTATTATTGTGTGGCAGGATGAGCAAGGTGTTGTCCGCCATGTTATTGTTTTGTTATTTATATTTTAAGATCCCTTGTGATGATTCGTGACTGTCAGCTATTGATTGTTTAACTAGCTGCCAGCCACACAGACTTAGTAAACCTGTGCAGAATGAGACTGAGGGATAATACAGTAATTGATAGCTGGTTAGTCCCTTGGTCACAAAAATAAAATACCTGCAGTTTGGCTGCACAGGGACAGATTGTTTGTAAGTGGAGAACGAGAGCGGAGACAGGAGGTAAAAGAGCATTTGAAAAGATAACAATTGCTATGTACTGCTTGTTGCTGGGTGCGTGCCTTTTGCTTTAAAAGCATTTTGTTTTGTATAAGTATTTATTTTTGTTATTTAATAAAACCCTGAGTGCCCTATCCTCTCAGTTTGCCACACCCGTCCTTGTTTTGGTTTCATTTCCCTGGCCTGACGTCAGCTTTGCAGTCGTTCTGCTCACAGTACTTCAGTGAAACCGTGAGCAAGAGAACTACAAAAATAGGATGTGAATCAACCCAGGGATTCTTGCTAGCACCGTCAGAGCTGAAGCACACAAAATATTTCTCAGTATGTACCACATGATATCTCATTTATTTTGCTGGGTTCCATGTATTTTCAGCCCGAATAATTATTTGCTTCAGGGTATAATGTACAGCACTGAGTCAGTTGGATTAAAGACATTACTCTTCTTTGCCACCACTAACATTAGAGGTTCTGCTCGAGTGGTATATTCCCAGTTCTTGTTTATCAAGCAGAGCGGGTGGGAAAACACTAATGGGGAGTCAATTAACTCAAAGGGCATGTGCTACTTTTTATAAAATGTAAAACTGCTTTCAAAGGATCTGCGAGATGCTGTTGTAAATCATGTAGTGTGTACCAGAGTGCGGTTAGAAACCTGCTGAATTTTAACAAAATGATAAACTTCATCAGACAAATAGATTTTCTCCTCCTAATTGCTTTAAGACAGATTTATTGTTTTTCCTCAAAAGTAATAGAGGATTCTCCTAGTTTGGTACCACAAAGTGGAAAAACCGTAAAGCTTCTATGATGATGTTTTGTGATATTTCTTCTTAATCTGGTGCAAATAATAAATACAAAAGGCATAAATCATAAACCTTGGTTCCAAGGGTTATTGATTAGCTGAGAACAGGCGGCAGCAGATTTAGAATTCCAGTTTCTATTGTTTGTCAGCTTGACCTCAGCTGCTCCCTACTTCACCACACAATTCGGATTCTCTGGTGCAGTGGCAGTTTTGTTTTCATCTCTTTTTAATAAACCTTGTTCAGTGCTTGTCTGGCCTTGCTGATTGTAGATCCAAAGATAGATCTTTAAGTCCCTTGTGATGAAAAATTGTCTTTCCACAATTTCATTTTTTAAATTTATTTTTTGTATCTGCTGTAGTCATGCATCCACCTTCAAAGCTTCCCAAGGAACAGCCTGGATTTTGAGTAAGAGGTATAGCATTGTAATACTTTTTCTTTTCATTTACCATGCTTATCTAAAAGGTGATCTGTATGATATTTCAACCTATTTTTATTATATTATTATAATATTTATTTTGATTTTTGGCAAGCTTTGGAAAATTGCAGTGTGGCTCTAATAGTATTTATAACTGCCATTATCTGTAACGTGATATTTTGTAATGTGATACTTTGTAACAACTATAAGTCACCCTGGATAAGGCTGTCTGCTAATAAAGAAATAGCAATAATAATGCTAAGTAAGGTGGATGAATCAGTTTTGACTTTCAGCAAGGTCAGCAAAATGATTATGCTTTAACACTTGTTGATTTCTACTACTGCCTTTCGTTTGGTTTCTAATACCAGCTCCCATGCTACTGGAGAGCACACTGGTCGTATAAGAGAATGGATGTATTTCAAAGGTGCTTGACTGAGCTCTTCGTGAGCTGGAGAGCTTTGGTCTTCCAGCAGGCATTGCCCTGTCAGTGTTACTCACAATAGGTCTGGCTGATTCAACTGGTCTTACTTTTAAGGGGTAAGACGGTTGCTCAGGCTAGCAGCAGATTCCAATAAATGCTGGAAAATTTACAGTACATGGTCTACTTCATGGGATGCATGCAGTACCCCTGTTTTAGTATGAAATATGTAAATGTATAAAAGCCACGCTACTTAAATAAATCGATTCAGTGAAGAAAACACAGTCCAGTCCTGTGGGACAAATGTATGTCTCATGGCAATTTTGGCTGCAGAAACATAAAAGATTAAGGAAAGTCTTTCTAGTTTTTTTTGCATTATTATTTAATACATTTAGCAGTGTTTGGCACACAGTAATAGAGTGAGATTGGGACTGTGAAGTTGAATACAATGCATTATTGTTGTAATTAAATAACTAGACACTTTTACAACTTCTTGGGGCTGAGAGCTGCATTAATTCAATGTTAGTGTCCTTTTGTAGGACAAAGTATAATTGGATTTTATCAAATGTTCCCTCTTATATGTAGATAGATTTTTTAATTTTTTTTTAAATACCAGGTTTATTAGTCTGTGAGAATGCTTGGTATGGGATGGAATTCAAGCTGACAGTTTTCAGCGAGAAAAAAATATTATTTTCTTGGAAATGGGTTATCTGTTTTATTTCAATGCAACATCTTTGCTTTTAATATATGTCCCATCTTTCCCGTCTAGTTGGATATGGTCCACATTTCTGCGAATGGACAACATTACTGAAATCATTCTTTGCCCATATGTGATTTCCAGCAGAAAGCAGAATCGTGCTTTGTGAAATAAATGCAAAACTGCAAACACTTTCTATTAGATTAGAAATGCAATATCCAAAAAATGAAGAAAAACTGTGGGAGGAAGAATTTATTACAGAAAGAGCCCAATGTAGGCCTTTGTAAGCAAAGATCAGTGAACAAAGAAATACATGTTTCCACGTGGTTCACAAAGCCTTCTGTGACGAAAGTAAGTGCCATAAGGACTAGAGATCTAAAAGCCTTCTTTCTTTTTGCTTTCAGACAGATACCATCTGGTCGGGAATGTTAATGTCATTTCTGTCAATAAGCAGTCTATGTGGAAGTCATGTGATAATGACAAACGAGGCACTGAAACAAATCAGCCTTGAGGTTCATCTGTGTGGTGCTGAAGTATATTTAGAAATTCTCTTAACAGAGCACAGTTACTGCAGCACTTGTGAACAGAACTCAAGATTTTGTGACGCTCCACTCTGTAGTACCAGGGATTTGAATCCTGAGAAGCACTGGTTCTGGGGCTTTAATTAATGGCACCTTTGCCTAGGATCAGATAATGGTTTTATTATTATTTGATAAGCCATCTCTAATGTTTTATATGTGTGGCTGTCACAGCAGTATCAGTAGTTACCATTCAGTTGTATATTGCATATGAGCAGTGCCTCGCCCCTAGAATCACAGCAAGCCTCCAGTGTATGTTAGTAGAACGAGTTCTTCGCCCCTAGAATCACGGCAAGCCTCCAGTGTATGTTAGTAGAATGAGTTCTTCGCCCCTAGAATCACGGCAAGCCTCCAGTGTATGTTAGTAGAATGAGTTCTTCGCCCCTAGAATCACGGCAAGCCTCCAGTGTATGTTAGTAGAATGAGTTCTTCGCCCCTAGAATCACGGCAAGCCTCCAGTGTATGCTAGTAGAATGAGTTCTTCGCCCCTAGAATCACGGCAAGCCTCCAGTGTATGTTAGTAGAATGAGTTCTTTGCCCCTAGAATCACGGCAAGCCTCCAATCTATGCTAGTAGAATGGGTTCTTTTCTCGAGGAGCTGAAGGTCTTAGGATTGGTCAGCTGTGGGGCTCTTATCTCAAGTCCCCACTTTAACCCTGTTAAGGTACTTAAGGACCTGAGCAAGTGTTCATTTTCTTCTTAAAATCATTGGAGAGTGACTCAAGTATCACAAGGAATGGCACCATTTGGATGACCAGATCCAACCTGTCAGTACATTTTAAACCCTGTTTCGTGCACCTCATTGCAAAAAATAAAAAAAAGTTAGCATCATTTTTATTTGCAGGACATACATGTCTCTTGTACTTGAAAGGGTCAAAGTACGCACAGCTGTTTGAAATTACTTGATAAGCTGTTGAGAGAAACTATCACCTAAATAAAGTGATAGAATAATGCATAGAATGCATTACTTAAAGAATCGATAGAATAAGTAAATAGAATAGGTATTCAAAGGAATAAGATACTGTGCACAGTCTGGTGGTTAGCAATGTTAGCACCTCATTAGATGACATCTGAGCTATACATTTAAACTGACATGGCAAATTTGGCATTGATTTCTTTTTCTCATGAAGATCCACCATTTATATCGTGAAACTGATGGCCTTTTATTTAAAAGCTTCTTATTTGCCTCTGTAATTAACTTATCTTTTAAGGATGGATTAAAATTGCATTAACCGTATTTTTTTTCAGAAAAATGTTTTATAGCACAGTCTTTAATAATTCATAGACTGAAAAAAAGGTAAAATGGATGAGCTGGCATTGCAAAAGTTAACACTCACAGGGAGCTGCATTCATGGCTTCATCCAAAGGGTTCAGCTACTGCAGGCCCAAGCCTCAAAATGTTAGCTAAGTTTTTCTTCATTGCTGAAAAGGGGAAATCCTCTTTTTCATTACAAATCAAGCAACTACCAAAACAGTAGGCACTGATAACATTGCTTTACTTTATTTTTATATGTCTCCTCATATTCATTGGCATTTAATCTTTCGGATGTACCTATACAGTATTTTAGTCTCTGAAAAGCATGTATTTATTTTCTTGTGTTTTTTTTTTTTACTTTTCGCACATTAACTAATTAATTGGCTTCCATTTGCATGCCTACTCATCTTGTTCTAGGTGCTCATGAATTAGCAGACTAAAATATGTTATAAAACCGATCCTGTTCAGCACCTTCATTTTCTCCTTTGCTGTCTTCAAATAATTTCAAGCTCTTCAGATTGTTCTGCTTCATTTTCAAATAAGTTGAAAGAAAGAACTCCAGCATAATAAAAATTGATTGCCTTATACTACACATCTGAAAATCATTGTGTGTCTTTCAAAAAATGTCACTTGTCAAACCTGTATGAGAATATCATTTTAATAGAAAGGTTTTTACTTGACTAATATATCAAATGATGTGATGCTTATAGTCCGATTGTAGCGCTACACATGTAGCTCACAAGCATTCTCATTGCTATTTCCTTATTATTGCTGGTCTGTTCCTATTTCGATAATGTCGATTGGAAACTACATATAGCAATATAAGCATGTTACCATTATGTGAACATCAGGTTTCCATACTCATGTGAAATGTAAACATTAATAAATGAGTAAATAAGTGATGTTCCATAGACTTGGCAGTGGTAAAGATTCAGGACACTTGTAAGCATAATAAATCAACCAACACATGTGGCAAGGAAGCTTATGTTAGATATATGGGAGCACAAGGGGAGAGGAGTGCGTAGCTGGCATGAAAAGGAGGTCTGTATATGCATACATAATATGCCAATGGTAGTGCAGTGGCATTAAGACCTTACCGTAATAAACTGGTTATGTGTAATGGTAATTCTTTTAATAACACATTTACAGATGCCTTGAAATGTATCCTTTTATCCAAAAAAAAAAAAAAGCACTGTGCTTGAGGCAGATAATGCAGTGCTTTGAATCATGCTTCTTAAACCTCACAGGTAATTTTAGATACATAAAATAATACAATTCTTGTAACAAAGCCTACTGCAGAATATCTATTAGGAGTGAACATGCTATTTTGTTTATAAGTTTGTCTACTTAAAATCCTTCTCTGAGCTATCTAATACACAATGATCCGATATACAGCAGGGAATACAATACACAACAGTTTAACTAGCACCAGGTATATAAATAATATGTTGCTAACGCTGGAATAGTTATTTTGGGCAGTTTTCTAAAGCAAAGTCACAGCGTATCCACTTTGCCCTGAAAAATATTGGACATGGAGTGCAGGGAAAAGGACGGCACAAACAGACGGCTGTGCCTCACTATGCATGCGCAACAATCTGGTTCATTCAAACAGGCATGCATCATGCTTAAAATAACACATGCCCACACAAATTTAAGTAGCATCTATATTGTAATTCTAAATGTGAAATGTGTGGAGGTAGTTATGTTGTAGTTTTTAATTACTTGTGCAATTGCAAAATAAGTTATTGGAATTTGGTAGTACATTTTGTAATTACAATATACTTTAATTGTAGTTGTGTTGTTATCGTTAGGAAGCCTACACTAGTGGTACAGTATAAACAAATGTTGTCAAGGAGCTACTTTTTGGGTTTAGGTATACTTTCAAAGGGATCAAGTTTACACCAAAATTGTGTGATCATGCAATATACCTGACAGAAATATTTTAGAGAATGTCATCGGGGAAGCTAAATTACAGTATAGAGAGTGCACAAGTTTGCTAGGAGAGACAGAGGAGGTTATAAAGGACTGTGCAAGGATTTGAGAACGAGAGGTGAGAGATACAAGTACAAAGGCTTTATTAAATGCAGATGACAAACATGGAAACGAGCTCTAAAGACTGGAGGAGTCGCTGTGGGTTATAATGAAGTGCAGACAGATTGAGCTTGTAAGAAGATAGCAGCATTCAGTGACAGAAAGGTTTGCAGGTAATGTAATGAAATATACAATACATTTTTTATTATGGCCTAAGGTTTGTGTTATGGATCTGTAGTCATTGTTAAAGCTACTAGATTTTTTTTTTTTTTAATTGCCAGTATTCTTGATTTTACAAATTTAAGGTTTCAGTTTTGTTTTGTTTTTTAAATAATTCTACATTTACACTGCAACTTACCTTAAATGTGATCTCCCTTAACTGGAAATGTGGCATTGTGCTGAGAATTCCAGTGGGAGCTTCACATTGTCTCGGGCTCTTCCGTGGGTCTATGACTATAATGGGTTTATTTCTGACCACTTACTCTTGATGAACTATGTGCCTTCAAACCATGCCCTTGTAAGGAGTCTGTGTGTTAAATACTTTAGAGCTGTATTTAGTGCCAACTCTTTCATTTTCAGTGGTGGGAGCTGGTAAGTTAGTCATCACACTGTACAGTTCTGCTCTTCTTTACAGTTCCAGTGTTTCTGTGTAGTCAGATCCACTCTTTTTCTTTCACTTCAGTGCTGCATTTTATTGATTAATTTATAATGCGCAATTAAACTGTTTCTCTGCTTTGCAAGGCAGACATTCCTCCACTTTGGTTAACATATGGTGTTTTCTTCTGCTCCACATCGCTTCAGGCTGAAGTTTGGCAGGAGTCTAAGATCTCTAATAAATAATTCAGAATAACTGGGAGTCTCTGACAGTTTGTCAGCTTTTAATGCCACATACCCTTTGCAATATATTGTATTTCTTTGATAAAGTGTTCACATTTGTTTCAAATAATTGAAAATCTGTCTTATGTCTTTCAGAATTCAGTCAGGGTCATACCTCAGCACTGGGTGGTTCACTCTTGTTCTCGCGATGGACATATGCCGTGATATTCACATATATGGGATGATAAATGAAACATACTGCAGGTAAGAGGATTCAAGATATGCAGGGGTGTTTACAGGAAAATGTTACTGTTATCTCATTTGGAAATATCCCCTGGGACAATAGTATTACACAGAGCACTGTCAGTATGCTAACACACCTTCAATGTATGTATACTGTATACCCTCATGTACAGAATTCAGAGATAAGCATTGAAATTAAGTTTTTGATACATTCTAGATGGTTTTACTCAGAAAGGTATTGCCTGTATTCACAGAGGGTGCTGTATTGGCTGTGCTGGCTCGCTGTCATTGTGACATATTTCCATTAGATGAAAATATCCTCCAACACTGCAATACAGGCAAAAAAAAACTAGGTTTATGCAGTTTGTAGCTGCAAGGGACTTGCTTGTAGTTCAGTGAGGAAGCCAACAGAATGCCAACAAAGGTGCCAGTTGGTGCCAGCTGTGAAGGTGACTGTATGAACTTGGCTGAGGACACGCCAGAGCATCCATATCACATCCTGGAACTGGACCAGGGCTCCATCACTGGCGGAGGATACACGCTCACTTTGCAAGTACAATAGGTTGCAATGTCAAGTAACAAAAAGACGACATCAGTTACATTTGATAGCTTTCAGTAATCACTCATCTAAAATCTGTAATGCACGTACATAGAATAAAGATTTTAACAAGGATGGACCCTTTTGAGATTGGGCATCTTGCATACATACATGTCAATAATTAGGTCAATAAGAACTGCATTATCATACCCTCAAGAAATTGTGTCCAGGAATGTCTATACCAAGGTTCCTCACAATGTTATAGTTAAAAATATAAGAGTAACTTACTGACAGACAGACGTACAGAAATACTAATCTTCTGGTGCTGCCTCTATATCACTGTTGCCAAGAGGACATTACCCAGGATGATTTAAGGAGTAAATTATTTTTACATGATCAAGGTTATTTTATCTGTTGTGTGGAATCTTTTGATGTGGAAGAAGCACTGAGATGAGAGGGCTTCAAACCTCTTTTACTGTTTTTTTTTTATTTTTTTACCATAGGGCTGTTGTTGACACAGTCTTTTTTTGTTTTTTTACAGTATAGCATGGCTGTAAAACATTGAAATGCAAGGATAATTCAGCTTCACAGAAAGTATCCAGCACAGGAATTGATTTTTTGGGGGAAGTCTTGTGGCTGTCTGAGGACTGCCAGGCGTTTTTAAATGAATGCATGGTGACTAGAACAACAAGCTTTGTTTTACCCATGTTTAAATGTCACTCATTGGAGTACGACTACCTGAACAGTGTTCATACATTACATCTCAATTGTGGTGTTGCTTGTTTTATAATGAAACCATCTGTAAAACAAGATTTGTGAAGAGGTAAAGCAAAAAGTAATAAGCAGTATGTAAAAAAATAAATAAATAAAAAATACATTCAACTCCTGTAGCCAGAACAGAGATCTGGCAAAAAAAAAAAAAAAAAAAAACAAAGGAAAGAAATGCTGACCTGCAAGAACAGAACCTGAGTGAAAGTCTGCAATCAGTAAATGTTTTGATTCTTTTTTTCATTATATTTGCATAAGTAAAGCATGCCAGTAAAACGCGGAAGACAGGGTGCAGGACGTCAATGCAACCTGCTGCACACACAAACATCCCTGGATTGTTGGATGTTTTTTTGGCTTTAACAAGCCCATCAATATTTTATGTTAAATTCCTCCTCAACACAAATTGAAATTAAAAGAAAATAGTATTAGTGTTGCCACAAGGGTCCCTGGAGTGTGGGAGGCTTCACTAAACAAACAACAACATACAAGAGGTGGCGTAGCAAAACAAAGGCCAGT